>NC_046982.1:21943269-22003269 GCF_009769545.1 Cyclopterus lumpus | reverse complement strand
CCTAGATGTTATGATGCAGTGAGAGCACACAGCGTCTCACTCCTAGATGTTATGATGCAGTGAGAGCACACAGCGTCTCACTCCTGCATGTTATGATGCAGTGACAGCACACAGCGTCTCACTCCTAGATGTTATGATGCAGTGAGAGCACACAGCGTCTCACTCCTGCATGTTATGATGCAGTGAGAGCACACAGCGTCTCACTCCTGCATGTTATGATGCAGTGAGAGCACACAGCTTCTCACTCCTGCATGTTATGATGCAGTGAGAGCACACAGCGTCTCACTCCTAGATGTTATGATGCAGTGAGAGCACACAGCGTCTCACTCCTGCATGTTATGATGCAGTGAGAGCACACAGCTTCTCACTCCTGCATGTTATGATGCAGTGAGAGCACACAGTGTCTCACTCCTAGATGTTATGATGCAGTGAGAGCACACAGCGTCTCACTCCTAGATGTTATGATGCAGTGAGAGCACACAGCGTCTCACTCCTGCATGTTTTGATGCAGTGAGAGCACACAGCGTCTCACTCCTAGATGTTATAATGCAGTTTGTTTGGCTTCCTTCAGGACAAATCAAAGAGCTCAATTTAAAACTAAAGTAAAGAACAACGGGCTGTTTTTAGTAATCTTTGCGTTCTGATTACATAACGAGGAGTGAAGAGTGAAACTCATTTGCACACACACTTTGGTGAAGGGGTCGTTATCCATCACTCTTTAGAGCAAAAGACAAGTTGGGCGTTCGGAATTCGTCATTTTTCATTTATGTTTCCAAAGATGAGGTCTGTGAGGTCGATGAGGTCTACGAGGAGGTCTACGAGGAGGTCTACGATGAGGTCTTCGTCAGTGGAAACCTCATCTGGAGTTTCAACTTCCCGACATTTCTCGGTCTTGACGTGCAGATCCGTCTCAAACAGAGTTTTCATTTCTGTCCAGAGAGATCAAGCTGGAGATGATCTTCAATGATCCAACAACGTTCTCCACGACATGAAGCAGATCACGCTCGTTGGCTTGAGTCCAGTTCAAGTCCTCCAACCCGTACGACATGCAGTGTGACATGTGAACTGGAAACCAGTCCATGAACACACTTCATTTATTTAGCACAGAAAAGACCTTCTTCTAGTTAACGTCACGAGAACTTTACCAGAAAGTCTGAGCGGGGAACTAAAAGTAAAAAAAAGAAAGAAAGAGGGAAATGAGAAATAGATTGAACAGACGAATTGAAATGTTCTCGGCTATAAATAAACTCCCCTGTGTTTGTGACTCAGTGGCTTCATGAGCGACACACACACACACACACACACACACACACACACACACACACACACACACACACACACACACACACACACACACACACACACACACACACACACACACACACACACACACACACACACACACACACACACACACACACACACACACACACACACACACACACACACACACACACACACACAGCTGTGAGAGGGGAACAGCCAGTTCCATTAATTAGAAGACCTGAGTTTAATCTACTAACAGAATGATTTATCTTTTCCTCTCGGTCGTTTCCCAGCTGTGGACTGGACCCCACAGCGCCACCGTCTGGACGTTCATGGAGCCCGAAACATTCAAACATCTTTTAAACCGATATTTACTCTTTTTTCCTCTTCTGGTGATTTCTCTGAAAGATCTTTTGCGGTTATAAAGTCGTCATGTGGTACAACCTGCAAATGTGATTTCACAAAAGGCCCTTTGACACGAGCGGTCACATGACCCGACTGGTGGGAAGCACTCGATGTGAACTCTTTTATATTCACCTTAAGCCCCCCCCCCCCCCCCCCCCCCCTCTTCTCCTCCGTAAGACTCTGAATACCACACATAAATAATGCAGACGCCTCCACAACAACAACAACAACAACGGGCTCAGAAGAGGAGACGTGACAGGAGGAGGGAGGTTAAACGAGGTATTTAACCACCGGCTTCATTCACAGACTCTCATTGTACGTTCAAGAAGAGGCCGTTGTGTAATTATGGGACATCATGATGATGTCAGAAGGTTGAGCGCAAGACTTGAAATGCTGAATAAAAACTCTTGTCAGGAGCTCGTTTCATTTCAACATGCAGCGATGTGATGTTTGTAATCTCCAGGTTCTTCATGAACACACCATCCTGATGGAGAACATACGACCACTCGTATTTATTATTAGTGTTTTTATACGTACGGTATTTATTGAATCAATAATACAATAAACCCTGATGATAAGCAGCCCACGGACTGAAGCTACCTTGCCCGGACAAGGGAAACCGGGGCACCCTCCCGTAGCCAGACCCAAGAGGGGAGCTCGTCGGCGAGCGTCTGGTGGCCGGGCTTTCGCCCATGGGGCCCGGTTGGGCTCAGCCCGAAAAAACATCATGGAGCAGCAGTCACCCTGTGGACCCACCACCCGCAGGGAGAATTATCGGGGTTGGGTGCTATGTAGACCGGGCGGCGGGCCAGGCGGGAGACCTGGGCGGGGGCCGATCGCCGGCGGCATAGACTAGCTCTAGGGACGTGGAACGTCACCTCACTAGCGGGGAAAGAGCCGGAGCTGGTGCAGGAGGTGGAGCGGTACCAGCTAGATATAGTTGGGCTCACCTCCACGCACAGCATGGGCTCTGGAACCAAGCTCCTGGAGAAGGGTTGGACTTT
Organism: Cyclopterus lumpus; assembly: GCF_009769545.1. Classification (NCBI taxonomy): domain Eukaryota; kingdom Metazoa; phylum Chordata; class Actinopteri; order Perciformes; family Cyclopteridae; genus Cyclopterus; species Cyclopterus lumpus. Next base: position 22,000,594 of record NC_046982.1, on the reverse strand, counting down.
GTCCTTTTCTGGAGTTGCCCAGGGTGAGAGGCGCCGGGCGGGAGTGGGGATACTCACGAGCCCCCGGCTGAGCGCCGCTGTGTTGGAGTTTTCCCCGGGGAACGAGAGGGTCGCCTCCCTGCGCCTACGGGTTGCGGGGAGTAAGGCTCTGACTGTTGTTTGTGCTTATGCACCGAACAGCATTTCGGAGTATCCGGCCTTCTTGGAGTCGGTGGGAGGGGTCCTGGAAAGGGCGCCGCCTGCCGACTCCATAGTTCTCCTGGGAGACTTCAACGCTCACGTGGGCAATGACAGAGAAACCTGGCGGGGCGTGATTGGGAGGAACGGCTTGCCCGATCTGAACCCGAATGGTGTTTTGTTGTTGGACTTCTGTGCTAGCCACAGTTTGTCCATAACGAACACCATGTTCGAACATAAGGTGGCTCATAAGTGTACCTGGTACCAGAACACCTTAGGCCGGAGATCAATGATCGACTTTGTAATCGTATCATCTGATCTGCGGCCGTATGTCTTGGACACTCGGGTGAAGAGAGGAGCAGAGCTGTCAACTGATCACCACCTGGTGGTGAGTTGGATCAGATGGCGGGGGACTCGGCTAGAAAGACCTGGCAAGCCCAAACGTGTAGTGAGGGTGAACTGGGAACGTCTGGCAGAGGATCCTGTCCGGGAGGTCTTCAACTCCCACCTCCGGAAGAACTTCTCACAAATCCCGAGGGAGGCTGGGGACATGGAATCCGAGTGGACCTTGTTCAAAGCCTCTATTGTGGACGCGGCTGCTCGGGGCTGTGGCCGGAAGGTCATCGGTGCCTGTCGTGGCGGCAACCCGAGAACCCGGTGGTGGACACCGGGGGTGAGGGAAGCCGTCAAACTGAAGAAGGAGGCATGGGGGTCGGGAACAGTGCCCATGGACTGGCAGACCGGGGTGGTGGTTCCCATCTTCAAGAAGGGGGACCGGAGAGTGTGCTCGAACTATCGTGGTATCACACTGCTCAGCCTCCCGGGAAAAGCTTATGCCAGGGTGCTGGAGAGGAGGCTCCGACCGCTTGTCGAACCTCAGATTCAGGACGAACAGTGCGGATTCCGTCCCGGTCGTGGAACAGTGGACCAGCTCTTTACCCTCGCAAGATTACTGGAGGGGTCCTGGGAGTTTGCCGAACCAGTTTACATGTGCTTTGTAGACCTGGAGAAGGCTTTCGACCGGGTCCCTCGGGGGTTTTTGTGGGGGGTGCTGCAGGAGTACGGGGTGCCGGACCCGTTGGCACGGGCCATCCGGTCTCTGTACGCCTGCAGTAGGAGCTGTGTTCGTCTCCTCGGTAGTAAGTCAGACACGTTCCCGGTGGGTGTTGGCCTCCGCCAGGGCTGCCCTTTATCACCGGTCCTGTTCGTGACCTTCATGGACAGGATATCTAGGCGCAGCCAGGGGGCGGAGAGGATCCGGTTCGGGAGTCTCGGGATCGCCTCTCTGCTGTTTGCGGATGATGTGGTCCTGTTTGCCTCCTCGGACCGTGACCTCCAGCATTCACTGGGGCGTTTTGCAGCCGAGTGCGAAGCGGCAGGGATGAGAGTTAGCACCTCCAAATCTGAGGCCATGTTGCTCTGCCGGAAACCGGCGGATTGCTCCCTCCAGGTGGGGGCAAACTGCCTACCCCAAGCGAAGGAGTTCAAGTATCTCGGGGTCTTGTTCACGAGTGAGGGTAAGGTGGAGCGGGAGACCGACAGGCGGATCGGTGCGGCTGCAGCAGTAAAACAGGCGCTGTACCGGTCCGTCTTGGTGAAGAGGAGCTGAGCCGGAAGGCAAAGCTCTCCATTTACTGGTCGGTCTACGTTCCAACCCTCACCTATGGTCACGAACTCTGGGTCGTGACCGAATGAACGAGATCTCGGATACAAGCGTCCGAAATGAGCTTCCTCCGTAGGGTGGCCGGGCTCAGCCTTAGAGATAGGGTAAGGAGCTCGGACATCAGGGGGGAGCTCGGAGTCGAGTCGCTGCTCCTTCGTGTCCAAAGGAGTCAGCTGAGGTGGTTCATCTAGTCAGGATGCCTCCTGGACGCCTCCCATTAGAGGTTTTCCGGGCACGTCCAACTGGTAGGAGGCCCCGGGGAAGACCGAGGACACGCTGGAGGGATTATATCTCCCGGCTGGCCTTGGAACGCCTCGGGATCCCCCAGAATGAGCTGGAAAGTGCTGCTGGTGAGAGGGAGGCCTGGGTCGGCCTGCTGAACCTGCTGCCACCGCGACCCGACCCCGGATAAGAGGTCATAATGGATGGATGGATGGTATTTATTGATTATTGATCAATTCATTATTAATTATTATTTACAATGTATTAATTATTCATTAATTATTTTATTTATATTTTATTATTTTATTAGTATTTGTTTATGTATATGCATCATGTATTTATTCATGAATTCATTATTTTTTATAATAATGAATTAATAAGTATGTGTTCATTTATATTGATCATATATTCATTAAATGTATTAATTATTTGTTTATGAGAATTAATTACTTAGTATTGGTTATATACATTTGTCTATTTATATTAATCATATATTTATTAATGTATTAATTATTTTTAGAGTAATTAATTATTAGTATTTGTATATATTTGTTTATGTATATTCATCATGTATTTATTAATTATTTTTTAATAATAATTAATTAGTTAGTATTTGTTTATATACATTTATTTATATTTGTGTATTTATATTTATCATGTATGCATTTATTAATTGATTTACTTGTGGTCTTGTTGTTTTTTCCTCTTATTTATTCGGATGTTATCATACGTAGTTTTTACGGCATGAGCGAGTCGGGCCTTCCATTGACGTCGTAACGTTCTCCTGAAGGTTCTCCGTCTTACCGAGTTGGTCCCCAGGACCTGCAGGTCCGGTTCCCCGGACTCCAGCAGCTTGGCCACCATGTGCAGGAAGCTCTCCACGAAGGGTTTGATGCTCTGAGAGTGACAGGCCATCAGCAGCTGGTCCAGAGCCTCCATGGCGATCACCACGTTCCTGCACACACACACACACACACACACACACACACACACACACACACACACACACACACACACACCAGGGTTCAGGTCCTCGGGGTCAAAGGTCAGGCACAGACCGGTCAGACCGGCGTGAGAGACTCACCCGTAGCGGTGGCGCAGCACGTCTCTGCTCAGCCTCTCGGCGAGGTAGGCGCCGATCCGGTCCAGCTTCTCTGGAGCCGACACGGCGTAGAAGGTCAGCTTCTCCATGTCCGACTTACTGAGGCCGTCCTGAGGGGACACGAGGGCCAGATTCACTGTACGTAACAGAGGCCTTTAAAAGGCCTTTAGAGAATACAAATAGAGGCCGGTTACAGTCTTTAAAGGCCTCTGCAGGGTCTCTGTGGGTCCGTGGTTAGCAGGTCCGTCTTTCAATCAGGGGGTTGGTGGTTCAATCCCCGCCCTAGTCCATGTGTCCTTGAGCAAGACACTTAACCCTGAATGGTTCCCTGTAGCTGTTCTACGGTGTATAATGTAACATGACTAAGTCACTTTGGATAAAAGCGTCAGCTAAATGTGATGTAATGTAATGTAATGTAATGTTTCTAAAGGCCTTTAGAGGCCTTTAAAGAACAAAAATAAAGGGCGCCACACGGGGAGTGGTGCGCCGCTGAAAGTAGTCCCGAAAACAAATCCACTATTTCCTTCTTTAAAAAAAAAAGAAAAGATTTACGCCTTCAGTGGGAACCAACGGGCTCCGAGCTGAAAGAAACAGACCATCAATCTGGATCCCCTGAGTGCGCTCTATCCTCAAGTGATAATTAAATTGACAAGGTCTCGACCATTCGAGCATTTCGATTTCCCACTGCCCCCGTTAGCTTCCACTAAAAGCCCAGTGAAGATATTGGGGGGGGGGGGAGCCTCTAAAGGCCTTTAGAGGCTCCCCCCCCCCCCCCAGTTAGAGGCTCTTTAAGGGCCTTTAAAGGCTCTTTGTTTAAAGAATAGAAATAAAGGGCGGTTACAGTTAGAGGCTCTTTAAACCTTTAGAGACTCTTTAAAGAATAAAAACAAAGGGCAGTTACAGCCTTTAAAGGCCTTTAAATAGCCTCTAAAGGCCTCTGTTACGTACAGTTGGTCTCAGAAATGGGAGTTACTTACTTTGGGGTCCTCGGGGAAGATGTTGTCCACCAGGCGTTTGTACCTCGGCCTCAGCGGCCCACAGCAGCCGCACACTCCTGCAAAGACCACAAAGACCACAAGGACCACACGATTAGCAATCGGTTGCTCTGACTTCCTGTCGTAAACCGCCCCAAAAGCACTTCAGATAAAAAGACGGGAGACGCTCTGGAAGTGGAAAGGGTGAAGGTGCATAAATGAACACACACACACACACACACACACACACACACACACACACACACACACACACACACACACACACACACACACACACACACACACACACACACACACACACACACACACACACACACACACACACACACACACACACACACACACACGACGGCTTTTTTTCCTATTATTCCTCATTATTCTGCCTCTGATTCGCTCCACAGCCACTCAATTGTGACTGAATGGTTATTTTTCTATGTCAACTAAGATGTCCATTAAGGATCGAAGCATAGACTTCTATACAACCAGAGGAGGAAAACAAGCTAATCCGAAGACTGTGAGCTGTTGGAACTTGTGATGCTCTGTAATCCTCCTGACAACCAAACATATTTCCTGATGGCGTTCACCCCGCGGTCGACTTGTTTATTTGAGCAGAGGCAAAACAAATGAATGACAGCAGCTCCAAAACGACATTAAAACCCATTCTGGCTAAGAGCCGCGGCTCCGACACTGTGATGGAGGCGATGCATCAATGTGAGCGTCCGGCTCCAGAGAGGCTTCAGATGGAGAGATTGCGGCGGTCACCCGGACTGATGAATCACACCCCGACGAAACCAACCCGGCTCGGCCATTACCGAGGATCAGATCCATCATCCTGCCGCCAACACGCAGGCGGAGAGAGAGATTAATAAAATGTAAAGCGCTCACACAACGACGACGCGGGAGACCCACCGAGCGGCGAGGAGAACCTTCGAAATCAAGACTACGGTGGAAATGCGTTGTGAACAATCTTGGAAAGAGAAAACACTTCTTGATGGTCAACAATGAGCCAATGAGGACCAACACAAAGGTATGGAAGGGATGTAATGTAGGTTTAACTTTGATAAAAGTCACATTTTGTGGTGAATTACAACAATTAACAAAAAGGGTTTTGCAGTTTACACGCAAACCAAAACAATACTTTGATATTTGTTGAATATTAACCTGTTCTTTACCAAAACACTGATGGTGAATGTCGTACCAACATGAATTTGCTGAGAATCGGACGCATTATCGTACAATGTAGAAACACTGTAGTGACACACAGCTCCAGTTCATTATACTGCAGATATATAAATACTGCAATACGCTCACATTGAGCGACCTTCATCGCGTTCTCCTCGTCAGCAATAGACGATGCATTCAAGGACATTTATTTAAAATGGAAAAATCTAATGTGAACAAACATCCACAGATGCTTCTCAATACTTTTATTCTGTTTTCTGGGTCTGAAAACTATGATCGTCTCTACAGCTGCACGCCTTTCTTTACATATTTCTATTACATTTTAATGCATTTTAAAATGGTTTAATGTACTTAGAACATTTTAAAGTGCATTGAAATGCAGGTTAAATTCCCTCTTTGCCTGAGCGGTGCCCCCTGCACACCGGTCTAGAAGCGAGGCTTGAATGGGCCGTGATCGACCTACCAGAGTTCAGCGGGCCGCTCCCGTCCGATGCTCGGCTGTAGCTGAAGGCCACGCCGGCCCCGGCGAGGGGAACCCGCCGGTTCCTCCTCAGGACCCCCCGGCTCAGCTGGACGCAACACGGTGGCATGACCGAAAGACGCTTCCGCCTGAACCGAGGACTTCAGGGGACGGCGGCTGGACGGGTTCTACGTCGCAGCCCCAGCTCTCTAAAGGAAACTTCATCCGTCCGGCCAACGGGGGAACGGAGAAGACGAGATGCCGCCGGGTCTCACACGGGCCGGTGTGCAGGGGCATCGGGTTACCGGCCTCTGTGTTCAGAGCAGAACGTGATCCGACACACAGCCGGAGAACCACAAAAGAGAAAGATGACCTGAGACCAGAAGAGCCGCCAAGGTGTCCGTCACTTCACACCGAAACGAGCTCCAGAGTGAGCAGAACAAGAGACACCTGGTTTCCTTCTTCTAGTGAGCAGAACAAGAGACACCTGGTTTCCTTCTTCTAGTGAGCAGAACAAGAGACACCTGGTTTCCTTCTTCTAGTGAGCAGAACAAGAGACACCTGGTTTCTTTCTTCTAGTGAGCAGAACAAGAGACACCTGGTTTCCTTCTTCAAGTGAGCAGAACAAGAGACACCTGGTTTCCTTCTTCTAGTGAGCAGAACAAGAGACACCTGGTTTCTTTCTTCTAGTGAGCAGAACAAGAGACACCTGGTTTCCTTCTTCTAGTGAGCAGAACAAGAGACACCTGGTTTCCTTCTTCAAGTGAGCAGAACAAGAGACACCTGGTTTCCTTCTTCTAGTGAGCAGAACAAGAGACACCTGGAGGCCAGGAGGTCAGTGCTAGGCCTCAAAGGGGAGGCCGGTTCTAGGTCTCAAAGGGGAGGTCGGTTCTAGGTCTCAATGGGGAGGCCGGTTCTAGGTCTCAAAGGGGAGGTCGGTTCTAGGTCTCAATGGGGAGGCCGGTTCTAGGTCTCAAAGGGGAGGTCGGTTCTAGGCCTCAAAGGGGAGGTCAGTGCTAGGCCTCAAAGGGGAGGCCGGTTCCAGGCCTCAAAGGGGAGGCCGGTTCCAGGCCTCAAAGGGGAGGTCGGTTCCAGGCCTCAAAGGGGAGGTCGGTGCTAGGCCTAAAAGGGGAGGCCGGTTCTATGCATTAAAGGGGAGGCCGGTTCCAGGCCTCAAACGGGAGGTCGGTGCTAGGCCTAAAAGGGGAGGCCGGTTCTATGCATTAAAGGGGAGGTCGGTTCCAGGCCTCAAAGGGGAGGTCGGTGCTAGGCCTAAAAGGGGAGGCCGGTTCTATGCATTAAAGGGGAGGCCGGTGCTTGGCCTCAAAGGGGAGGCCGGTTCTATGCATTAAAGGGGAGGCCGGTTCCAGGCTTCAAAGGGGAGGTTGGTTCCAGGTCTCAAAGGGGAGGCCGGTTCCAGGCCTCAAAGGGGAGGCCGGTTCCAGGCCTCAAAGGGGAGGCCGGTTCTATGCATTAAAGGGGAGGCCGGTTCCAGGCCTCAAAGGGGAGGTCGGTGCTAGGCCTAAAAGGGGAGGCCGGTTCTATGCATTAAAGGGGAGGCCGGTTCCAGGCTTCAAAGGGGAGGTTGGTTCCAGGCCTCAAAGGGGAGGCCGGTTCCAGGCCTCAAAGGGGAGGCCGGTGCTTGGCCCAAAAGGGGAGGTTGGTTCCAGGCCTCAAAGGGGAGGCCGGTGCTTGGCCCAAAAGGGGAGGTTGGTTCCAGGCCTCAAAGGGGAGGCCGGTTCTATGCATTAAAGTGGAGGCCGGTTCCAGGCCTCAAAGGGGAGGCTGGTTCCAGGCCTCAAAGGGGAGGCCGGTTCCAGGCCTCAAAGGGGAGGCCGGTTCTATGCATTAAAGTGGAGGCCGGTTCCAGGCCTCAAAGGGGAGGCCGGTCCAGGCTGAAGACGTGTTTCAGCAGTTTTAATTGATGTGTAAATGGTTTTGTTCGATTATTCTTGCCGTTGACGTGCCGATCGATTAACAAAATGAATAATTTCAGCTGAATGCTGGCCACCATATGTGGTTTTCTTATGGTGGAGGAAGCAGCCAGACACAATGACGTCTGGGCTATAAATAAACCTGACGCAGACTAAACCCACACAGGGACAACAACAATAACAACGATCCCACTTTCTACATCCATCTGTGACTTGTCAAGAGACACAGAAGAGAGAGAAATATCAAGAAATATGACTCTGGAGTTCTAGAAGGAAAGTGAAGGCTGATGTCACACGACCCACGACGCTTACCAATGAATATACAGTAAAAAACAGGTTCATTCAAATCTTTGCTTTAAAAAAAAATTAAAATACACTTGCCACTTTTATATTAATATATATACTTTTATTGTTTATTATCCGATACATTATTTATTTTTAATATTTAATTTAATTAATGTTTTTTTATATTTAATTTAATGTTTTTATATTTAATTTAATGTTTTTATATTTAATTTAATTAATGTTTTTTATATTTAATTTAATGTTTTTATATTTAATTTAATTAATGTTTTTTTATATTTAATTTAATGTTTTTATATTTTATTTAATTAATGTATTTATTTATATATATATTTAAGCTCATCGACTTGCTTCACCACGTCCTGCTTCTGAACCTTGAAGGACGAACACACAGAAAAACAGATGATGTCCCATAAATAATGTGACCCCCCCCCCCCCCCCCCCCTCGTCCCCCCGTCCCCGTCCCCCCCCCCCCCCCCCCCCCCGGCCAGACGGACGTCTAAATTTATACCGCTTGAAAAATATAAAAAGTGTGTTTTTGTGTTGTCTCTGTGGCCCGGAGGCCTGGACCGAGTTCAGGGGGATCATCTGACGCAGCACGAGGGTTCTCAGCCAAGGTACCAGGAACACGGCTGTTCTGCTGCTTCTCAGTAACCACCAGGACCCCTTTCTTCTCTTTCTGTAACAGGAACTCCATTTAAATCAGCAGACGTCTTCAAGTAGATTTGTTTCTTCTCTTTGGTCGTTGCTTTCGGTTGTTTTTTAATCTGCTGTGAACTCATGAATCTCTTTCTTGGGGTGACCTTTGACCCTTTGGAGCAGCACTGGACCGTGAAGCCAGACATGCGTCAGCGCATTGATCCATGCTGGGGGGGTCAACACGTGACAGGAGGTCCTGGACTCTTTGGCCTCTTCCGAGTCTGCGATGCAGAAACTTCTCAAAGGACTCAACGTTTACACAAAGCCTGTCAATCACCTTGTAGCCCCGCCCTTAAAGCATCCCCTGCTTGATGGTCTGTTTGACTGTAAATGGACGCTTTATATCAAGCAGGTGAATAAAGACGTCTTTCCTACCCACGGATCCCTTTACCCCCCCTCATGAAAACAGGCAGAACCGTTCTGGTCTGTGGACCTCGTCCCTTGTGGTTCCTGTGTTTGTTCGCTGCACCTCCTCTTGAGTGTGGTCAGATTGAATGATGCTTCCACGGTGGTGGAGGAGGAGGAGGAGGAGGAAGAGGAGGTGGAGGTGGTAGAGGAAGAGATGGTAGAGGAGGAGGAGGAGGAAGAGGAGGAGGAGGAAGTGGTAGAGGAGGAAGAGGTGGTAGAGGAGGAAGAGGTGGTAGAGGAGGTGGTAGAGGAGGAGGTGGTAGAGGAGGAAGAGGAGGTAGAGGAGGTGGTAGAGGAGGAGGAGGAGGTGGTGGATTTTCTCGTTTAAATATTCATGCCAGGGAGACAAGGGGAGGAAATGGAAACCACGTCGGATGAAATCCAAGGGTTCGGGTTTCTGAGGGCGGAGGAGCAGGAAGGAGTTAGGAGGAGGAGTTAGGAGGAGGAGGAGGAGTTAGGAGGAGGAAGGGGACATCACAAGAAACTCGAGCCCTCTGGAAACGCTCAGGTATGAAAGTGTGAGTGAGCCGTCAACGCACATCTGAAAATCTCCTTAACAGACAAAAGAACGTCTTCATATATATATATATATATATATATATATATATATATATATATATATATATATATATATATGGGGGGGGGGGGGGGGTTCGGGGGGTGGAGAAGAAGAAGAGAGGTAGCAGAGACCAAGTCAGGAAGGGAAGCAGGAAAGGAGGGATGGATGGAGAGGAGATGGTTTCTGATTCATCGACCAGGATTTTCTGATCTTCTTCAGTGAGACGGTTTCAAGAGGAAACAACACAGGAAGAGGAATTAAGAAAAAGCTCAGAAACCAATAAAAAGTAAAGTCTAGGAGGAGGAGGAGGAGGAGGAGGAGGAGGAGGAGGAGGAGGGGGGATCCCGCATTGAGACACAATTACCTGTCTAAGCCTTTTTATCAACGAGGGAAGAGAAGGAAGGAAGGAAGGAAGGAAGGAAGGAAGAAGAGAATTAGCTGAAGATTCTTCTTCATAAATCTAAGAAAGCTCCGGGACCTTCAGCAGTTTAATGTTCTGATCTCAGCTCATCTTTTCAGAAGATACAGTTCAGAAGAATTAGGTTTATGCTGTTTATGTGTTGCAGCTGCATTCTCTCTCCTGACCACCAGGGGGCGACTCCTCTGGTTGTATAGAAGTCTATGCTTCATGTGTTGAAGCTGCATTCTCTCTCCTGACCACCAGGGGGAGACTCCTCTGGTTGTATAGAAGTCTATGCTTCATGTGTTGAAGCTGCATTCTCTCTCCTGACCACCAGGGGGCGACTCCTCTGGTTGTATAGAAGTCTATGCTTCATGTGTTGAAGCTGCATTCTCTCTCCTGACCACCAGGGGGAGACTCCTCTGGTTGTATAGAAGTCTATGCTTCATGTGTTGAAGCTGCATTCTCTCTCCTGACCACCAGGGGGAGACTCCTCTGGTTGTATAGAAGTCTATGCTTCATGTGTTGAAGCTGCATTCTCTCTCCTGACCACCAGGGGGAGACTCCTCTGGTTGTATAGAAGTCTATGCTTCATGTGTTGAAGCTGCATTCTCTCTCCTGACCACCAGGGGGCGACTCCTCTGGTTGTATAGAAGTCTATGCTTCATGTGTTGAAGCTGCATTCTCTTTACTGACCACCAGGGGGCGACTCCTCTGGTTGTATAGAAGTCTATGCTTCATGTGTTAAAGCTGCATTCTCTCTCCTGACCACCAAGGGGCGACTCCTCTGGTTGTATAGAAGTCTATGCTTCATGTGTTAAAGCTGCATTCTCTCTCCTGACCACCAGGGGGCGACTCCTCTGGTTGTATAGAAGTCTATGCTTCATGTGTTAAAGCTGCATTCTCTCTCCTGACCACCAGGGGGCGACTCCTCTGGTTGTATAGAAGTCTATGCTTCATGTGTTAAAGCTGCATTCTCTCTCCTGACCACCAGGGGGCGACTCCTCTGGTTGTATAGAAGTCTATGCTTCATGTGTTAAAGCTGCATTCTCTCTCCTGACCACCAGGGGGCGACTCCTCTGGTTCTCCACACAGAAAACACACCTTTCTGAAACCAGCTCCTAAAGATACATATTGTCATTTATGGCTTTCACCCTCTGAAAGAGTGAACATATCTCACCATTATCACCATTCACCAGGTTTATGCATTTTAAAACAATGTCAGCTCACAGCGGGAGTTCAGGCTCCGCCCCTTACCGTGGTCACCCGTTAAGCTTGCACCCTAAACCGGATAAAATTAAATATACGGGAACAGCAGGAAAAGTGAGACGGAGCCGGGAAGCCGAGCGGAGATCCGATGGTAAAGCGATCAGGCCCGTTGAAGGGGCTATTTATACGTTTGATCGTACGTTCAATTCCATCGTGGAATATCTGAGTGAGATACTTTGGATTCAGACAAATATTCAACATTTATAAAAGCCACCGTCCAACAGAGACTGAGATGTTTAGATTTGGTGGAGCGGAAAATAACCTCCGAGATGGCGTTTAAAACCCTCTGAACCCCAGGCCTCGTTTTTCACTTCAAAATAAAGGCTGTCACTATGAAACAAAAGTGTTTCACTACAAAATAAAGGTTGTTCACCAAAAAATAAACGCGTTTTACTACAAAATAGAGGTTGTTACTACAAAATAAAGGATTTCATTACAAAATAAAGGATTTCACAACAAAATAAAAGTGTTTCACTACAAAATAAAAGTGTTTCACTACAAAATAAAGGTTGTCACTACAACATAAAGGATTTCACTACAAAATAAAAGTGTTTCACTACAAAATAAAGGATTTCATTACAAAATAAAGGATTTCACTACAAAATAAAAGTGTTTCACTACAAAATAAAGGTTGTCACTACAGAATAAAGGATTTCACTACAACATAAAGGATTTCACTACAAAATAAAAAAGTGTTTCACTACAAAATAAAGGTTGTCACTACAGAATAAAAGTGTTTCGCTACAAAATAAAAGGTTGTCACTACAAAATCAAAGTGTTTCACTACAAAATAAAAGTCCTGCTCCTCTATGGAAACAGAGGCATCATTACTTGAAGTAAAGAGAACTAGAACATGTCTGTAGTGCAGAATAACAGAGTGACTAATCATGAAATATAATGCATTTTGACTTTGATCATTTACAATCCAACATGTTTCCAACATTTAATATTATTCCAACCACTCGTCATCTCTTATAAACGCAGCCGAGCCGATCACGGCTTCATGGTGGAGCTGAAGAGCGTAGCATTTAATGTTGTTGTTGTTGTTGTTGTTGTTCTACAGGATGTGGTGAAAACAAACGGTTTATTTGTGAAGAAAAGTGAGTCTGAAGAAATCTGTTTTGTTTTTTGTTGTGTCTTCATGTTCAAGGACCGTTGGAAAAATACAAATCTGACGACAATGTTTCCAAGCTTAAATGGGGTCATTTTGAGTTTAAGAAAACACACTTTTCAGAGGGTTCCTTACACCATGAAGTGACAATCTGAATAATGTTAGGGCCTTCCACGATAAGAGATGCCTGAGGAGCGTTCAGACCTTTGAGTTCCAGAAACACACGTCAACAGTTCAAGAAAGCCACGAAATGTGGGAACTCCTTTTCACGCCTCCCTTCGCGGCCATATGGGGCTGATAGGCACACCTGTTACTCAAAGAGGCCACGCCCTCAATAATGCCTAACTTTAAGCTCTAATGTAATAAAAACGGGTGAGTCGTCCATGAACGAGGACGTGAGCGTGTTTATTTCTGTTTTAAAGCTGTGCATTTTAACATAGACGTCTATGGAGATCGACGCGCTTTTGGAGCCTCGAGTGGCCGTTTGAGAAAGTGCAGTTGGTGGGTGCGTTTGTTTTCCGTTCTCGGCACCGACTTCACGGTACAATGAAGAACTTTAACTAATGCAGTGTGCATTAGTTAAAGTTCTCCACTGTTTGAATGTCTCGCTGTATTCTGAAGCTAAAGGCACGGTTCAATTCACCACCAGTGTTTGAACTGGGATGTTCAAACATCACCTCACAGAATGAATACATTAATAAAAGAATAAATAAAGAGCCCAAATGGCTCTGTCAGAAAGTGTGTGTGTGTGTGTTGTTGTTGTCTTTGTATCCGAGTGTGTGAGTTACATGCATCATACTTGTGCGTTTCCACTCTTGTGCGTGCACTCCTCAAGTTAAAGGGTCCGACGTGCATTTCAACGAGGGTCCTCACAAGTGTAGAAGTACAAACACCTGTGTGTGTGTGTGTGTGTGTGTGTGGCAGGGTGGGTGAGATTGACTTAATTGAGCATGAAAGGCAACAGATGACCTCTGGTGCTTCCGCGCTGCCGCCCAATCAAACCATCTGCCGGCCTGAGGCTCAAGGACGAAACGAGCGAGCGCGGTCCTTCACGCTCGGATTGGCCTGCGGACGGCGTCCGAGAGTCTCGACAGGTGAACGGGGTTCGAGGAACGTGGCGTTGACGCTCAGGAGGAAACCGTGAGAACATCCCCCGGCTTCCTGGACTGGGTTTGTGTAGAAGAGGAAGGTCACCCGACGATGACGTCGCTAAAGCTTTATGTACGCCGGCCGCCACAGGGCGAGCTGCGAGCGCTCGTGCTAACGGTCGGCTGCATTATTCTCCAGAACACCAGGGGGCGGACAAACAACAGGAAATAGACCTCGTCTATAGAGAGGAGGGGTTGTATTTATGTGTAAACTCATAAACTACTTTATTACCTTTAAAAGAAGACTTGAAACTAGAGATTGAGACCATAAACTCATGTTTACAATGTTTACTGAGGGAATAAATCAAGAGAAGTAGAGTCATTTATATAGACTTCTATACAACCAGAGGAGTCGCCTCCTGGTGGTCAGGAGAGAGAATGCAGCTTTAACACATGAAGCATTGACTTCTATACAACCAGAGGAGTCGCCCCCTGGTGGTCAGGAGAGAGGATGCAGCTTTAACACATGAAGCATAGACTTCTATACAACCAGAGGAGTCGCCCCCTGGTGGTCAGGAGAGAGAATACAGCTTTAACACATGAAGCATAGACTTCTATACAACCAGAGGAGTCGCCCCCTGGTGGTCAGGAGAGAGAATGCAGCTTTAACATATGAAGCATAGACTTCTATACAACCAGAGGAGTCACCCCCTGGTGGTTAGGAGAGAGAATGCAGCTTTAACACATGAAGCATAGACTTCTATACAACCAGAGGAGTCGCCCCGTGGTGGTCAGGAGAGAGAATGCAGCGTTAACTTTTATGAGTCAGCAGAAACGTTTAAAATACATTAATGCTACTTCAATGTTAGCAGCTTTGGCCAATTTAAAAAAAGGTGCACTTATGGTGGACTGACCTTTAAGGTGGACCAGAGTTATACACCTTTATTTGGTAATCAGAGGCACAGAAAACCCACTGGATTCATTCTAGTTGATCACCAACGCTACATTTTACTAGATTACCTGTGAACACATCATGAGAACGTTATTGACCTTCAGCCAGTACTCATTTTCACCGAGCGGAGCCTGAACGCATCGTCATTTAACTGAAAGGAACCTCCGTCCGCTAGCCGTTAGCGGTGCTGCTAACGTTCCGTCTGTACGGACGGCCCGACCGAAGATACTTCACGTTACACACTCTGAAGACACGAATACGTCAATCATAAACGGTATGAACCAGGGGGCGACGTGCTGCAGCAGCTGCTGAGGCGACACAGCATGCGACGACAACAACAACAACAACAACAGTCGTCCAGTCCACCCCCCCCCCCCCACACACACACACACGCACACACACCGGTTATGGCAACGTGAGAATTAATCTGTGCTGTTTGATCCTTGAGGTTTGTCAGTCAAGAGGAAACCAGGCAGCTGATTGGATGGAGAGAGCGGATCAATGGTCGGTCGGCACAGACCTGGACTCTGTTAGCCGGATTTACTCTGTGACACACACACACAAACACACACACACACACACACACACACACACGCACACAGTGTGAAGCCTCCTACCTGACTCGTTGTTCTCTGAATCCATCTTGTCAGAGGCGAAAGCTGAGGACGGCCTGCCAGGTGGACCACGAGTCCTCTCTCTCTCTCTTTCTCTGTGTTTCCACCCTCTCTCTCTCTCCCCCCCCCCCCCCCCCCTCCCTCCCTCCTCCCCCCCCTCACCCACTGACTCATCTCTGACCTTGCAGTGTGTGTTTCCCCTCGCCAGCAGCAGCTCTGCTGGAGGCTGCAGATGAAGCACCGAGTCCACGAGGCTGAAAACACTCAAAACAACCTCGGTATGATGTCACACGCACACAGACAGACAGACAGACAGACAGACAGACAGAGAAACAGAGAGACAGACAGAGAGACAGAGAGACAGACAGACAGACAGACAGAGAAACAGAGAGACAGACAGACAGAGAAACAGAGAGACAGACAGAGAGACAGAGAGACAGACAGACAGACAGAGAAACAGAGAGACAGACAGACAGACAGACAGACAGACAGACAGAGAAACAGAGAGACAGACAGAGAGACAGAGAGACAGACAGACAGACAGTGTTTTCTGAGTGTGTGTTGGGTTGAATGTGTTTTAATCGTCCTGATTGGAGTGCAATTATGCAGATTGACAGAGGCTGTTGAAGGAATTTTAAAAATGTGCGTATTTGTGTTTGTCTGTGTGTGTTTGTGTGTGTCTGTGTGTGTGTGTGTGTCTGTGTGTCTGTGTCTGTGTGTGTGTGTGTGTGTCTGTGTGTCTGTGTCTGTGTGTGTGTGTGTGTGTCTGTGTGTGTCTGTGTGCAGTGTCTATTTGCATATGTGGAAGTGTGTGTGGGCTTCTGCTGTGTAACTGAGTGTTCGTGCTTAAGCTTCTATCTCTACGAGGACGAGTTTAGGGGTTTGTAGACCTCGTGAGTGAGGAGAGTATCTAGAAAAGTGAAGACGTTTACAGGAAGTGAAGACGTTTACAGGAAGTGAAGACGTTTACAGGAAGTGAAGACATTTACAGGAAGTGAAGACGTTTACAGGAAGTGAAGACATTCAGAGGAAGTGAAGACATTTAGAGGAAGTGAAGACGTTTAGAGGAAGTGAAGACGTTTAGAGGAAGTGAAGACGTTTACAGGAAGTGAAGACGTGAAGACGTTTAGAGGAAGTGAAGACGTTTACAGGAAGTGAAGACGTTTACAGGAAGTGAAGACATTTACAGGAAGTGAAGACGTTTACAGGAAGTGAAGACATTCAGAGGAAGTGAAGACATTTAGAGGAAGTGAAGACGTTTAGAGGAAGTGAAGACGTTTAGAGGAAGTGAAGACGTTTACAGGAAGTGAAGACGTTTACAGGAAGTGAAGACGTTTAGAGGAAGTGAAGACATTTAGAGGAAGTGAAGACGTTTACAGAAGGTGAAGACATTTAGAAGACGTGAAGACGTTTAGAGGAAGTGAAGATGTTTAGAAGACGTTTAGAGGAAGTGAAGATGTTTAGAGGAAGTGAAGACGTTTACAGAAGGTGAAGACGTTTAGAGGAAGTGAAGACGTTTAGAGGACGTGAGGACGTTTAGAGGAAGTGAAGACGTTTAGAGGACGTTTAGAGAAGGTGAAGACGTTTACAGGAAGTGAAGACGTTTAGAGAAGGTGAAGACTTTACAGGACGTGAAGAGATTTAGAAGACGTTTAGAGAAGGTGAAGACGTTTACAGGAAGTTAAGACGTTTAGAAGACGTTTAGAGAAGGTGAAGACGTTTACAGGAAGTGAAGACGTTTAGAGGACGTTTAGAGAAGGTGAAGACGTTTACAGGAAGTGAAGACATTTAGAGGACGTTTAGAGAAGGTGAAGACGTTTACAGGACGTGAAGACGTTTAGAAGACGTTTAGAGGAAGTGAAGACGTTTACAGGAAGTGAAGACGTTTAGAGAAGGTGAAGACATTTAGAGGACGTTTAGAGGAAGTGAAGACGTTTAGAGGAAGTGAAGACATTTAGAGAAGGTGAGGACGTTTAGAGAAGGTGAAGACATTTAGAGGACGTTTAGAGAAGGTGAAGAAGTTTAGAGGATGTTTAGAGAAGGTGAAGACGTTTACAGGAAGTTAAGACGTTTAGAAGACGTTTAGAGAAGGTGAAGACGTTTACAGGAAGTGAAGACGTTTAGAGGACGTTTAGAGAAGGTGAAGACGTTTACAGGACGTGAAGACGTTTAGAGGACGTTTAGAGAAGGTGAAGACGTTTACAGGACGTGAAGACGTTTAGAGGACGTTTAGAGAAGGTGAAGACGTTTAGAGGACGTTTAGAGGAAGTGAAGACGTTTAGAGGACGTTTAGAGAAGGTGAAGACGTTTACAGGACGTGAAGACGTTTAGAAGACGTTTAGAGAAGGTGAAGACGTTTACAGGAAGTGAAGACGTTTAGAGGACGTTTAGAGAAGGTGAAGACGTTTACAGGACGTGAAGACGTTTAGAGGACGTTTAGAGAAGGTGAAGACGTTTACAGGACGTGAAGACGTTTAGAAGACGTTTAGAGAAGGTGAAGACGTTTACAGGAAGTGAAGACGTTTAGAGGACGTTTAGAGAAGGTGAAGACGTTTAGAGGACGTTTAGAGGAAGTGAAGACGTTTAGAGGACGTTTAGAGAAGGTGAAGACGTTTAGAGGACGTTTAGAGGAAGTGAAGACGTTTAGAGGACGTTTAGAGAAGGTGAGGACGTTTAGAGCTCCAGGTATTTGTTTTCAGCAGGTGTGTCTTTAGTGTGATGTCCTCTGCTCCTCCTCGAGCAAACATGACCTTAACAAACCAGTGAATCAACACAAAGAGAAGGACAATGGGACACACGCTCATATTACACCATTACTCCAACTATGACAGTATGCCAGCATATATATTACAGTTTGTAAAGCTGGAGTGGAGATGCATGTCCAGAAGAGATTAGCGTCATATTGATCAATCGGGGCGACCAATCAGGGAAGGACACCTTCGTGAGACCCAATCGAACTCTTCCACCCTGGGGAGCGTTTTTTAAAACGGAAACGTAGTTGTGTGGACAATATAACAAAAATATTGAATACATGGGCAAGTAAAATGTCCCCCACCTCCTAAAATACGTGTGTGTGGTTGTTGTCAACCTTCAGAACTGAGTTTAATCTGCACAGGAAGGCGCATTGCAGGCGTGAAAAGGTGTTTGTTTGTTTGTTTGTTTGTTTCTAAAGCCGTTATTTCCTGCTTCCCTTCCCATGCTGAGGCGGCGCGTCACGCAGCAGAAGATAAAAGCTTCCCCTCGTCTCTGCAGAAAGAACCGGCGCAGGAAACAGACGGCGGCGCGCCTCCTTTGAAGATATATTTAGGCCAAATCCTCCGTCCTCCACGGTGAATACCAATCACAGAACACCGCCGAGGGAGGAGCACGCACACAAGCCAGTTGAGTCTTCCTGCAGACCAAATGTTTCAGATGCATGCTGGGTGACTGAGATTCTCATCAGACCTTTAAGCTACATCCTCGCTACCGCGTTTTAAAAACACACATCTTGGGTTACGGCCGTCGCCATCCTGGTCTTCATGCAACCAGCGAACAGGAAGTGACCATGTTAGGACTGAGGAGGAGTGACGTAGAGACGCTGTATACGTCTGTGGTGTCGACCTGTCAATCAACCTGTAGCCACGCCCTAAAGCATCCCCTGCTTTATGGTCTGTTTGACTCTAAATGACCATAATTTACTAAATGAACATCACGCTGTATTGAAGAAGACTTGAAACTAGAGATTGAGACCAAAAACTAATGTTTACAATGTTTACTGAGGGAATACATGAAGAGAAGTAGAGTCATTTATATAGACTTCTATACAACCAGAGGAGTCGCCCCCTGGTGGTCAGGAGAGAGAATGCAGCTTTAACACATGAAGCATAGACTTCTATACAACCAGAGGAGTCGCCCCCTGGTGGTCAGGATAGAGAATGCAGCTTTAACACATGAAGGATAGACTTCTATACAACCAGAGGAGTCGCCCCCTGGTGGTCAGGAGAGAATGCAGCTTTAACACATGAAGCATAGACTTCTATACAACCAGAGGAGTCACCCCCTGGTGGTCAGGAGAGAGAATGCAGCTTTAACACATGAAGGATAGACTTCTATACAACCAGAGGAGTCGCCCCCTGGTGGTCAGGAGAGAGAATGCAGCTTTAACACATGAAGCATTGACTTCTATACAACCAGAGGAGTCGCCCCCTGGTGGTCAGGAGAGAGAACGCAGCTTTAACACATGAAGCATAGACTTCTATACAACCAGAGGAGTCGCCCCCTGGTGGTCAGGAGAGAGAATGCAGCTTTAACACATGAAGCATAGACTTCTATACAACCAGAGGAGTCGCCCCCTGGTGGTCAGGAGAGAGGATGCAGCTTTAACACATGAAGCATAGACTTCTATACAACCAGAGGAGTCGCCCCCTGGTGGTCAGGAGAGAGAATGCAGCTTTAACACATGAAGCATAGACTTCTATACAACCAGGAGTCGCCCCCTGGTGGTCAGGAGAGAGAATGCAGCTTTAACACATGAAGCATAGACTTCTATACAACCAGAGGAGTCGCCCCCTGGTGGTCAGCAGGCGTTTTATTTCTGCACATCTAACCGTGAGCTCATCAGACGGTTCACTCAGCGGCAGCAGAGCGAGAGTGACGGGTCTGTCCTCCATAATGATTTAATTATTATACTAACACTTTGATGATAATGAGTCTCCAGACCACAACAGACCCAGGAGTGAGCCGAACCCCCGCAAACACACTGCATTAAATCTCAGTGAGCCCTGTGTTGCTCTCCCAGCTGACATTATGTTACCTGTGTCATCTGATCCGTCTTCATAGAGACCGGCGATCAAACATCAGCTGATCGGTGGCCGATTGATGAAGCGACACAATGAAAATACAACAATAAACTTCAGCAAAGCTGCAAGAACAACAATAAATTACAAAAATAATTTTAAAAAAAAATAATAATAATAATAATATTAAAAAAATCTAGAATAGATATCGCGCGTTAGAAAGCTAAATTAACCAAAACCAACCTCCAAAGTAAATTAATTGAAAATGAACAAGGCAACACGTCGTTTTAAAAAGGAAACACGTCGTTTTAAAAAGGAAACACGTCGTTTTAAAAAGGCAACAAGTCATTTTAAAAAGGCAACAAGTTGTTTTAAAAAATAAACAAGTTGTTTTAAAAAGGCAACAAGTTGTTTTAAAAAAGGCAACAAGTCGTTTTAAAAAAGGCAACACGTCGTTTTACAGGTTACGTTGCTGCAGTACGTTGTTACGTTATTATTTTGAACGCAACGTTACCCGGAAGGAACACTTTTCAAGACTTATTCATCCAACTTAGACCAACTGTAGTTCAAAGATCACAGTTCATAGCGTCTGCAGTGGGTTTGTCCACCACACACACACACACACACACACACACACACACAAAGTGATGCATCGGCCCATCGGGAATCGATGCTGAACGTGTCACATTACCACTAATGTAATCAGGAGTTTACCACTGGGAGTAATTACAGAAACGAGGCTCGCCGGGCTGCAGAGTCCTTGGACCCCCCCCCAAAGAAATATTCTCAG
Organism: Cyclopterus lumpus; assembly: GCF_009769545.1. NCBI lineage: Eukaryota > Metazoa > Chordata > Actinopteri > Perciformes > Cyclopteridae > Cyclopterus > Cyclopterus lumpus. The sequence continues at coordinate 21,979,891 of NC_046982.1, read as the reverse complement.
TGAGCGTTCCCCCAAATAGAACACACACACACACACACACACACACACACACACACACACACACACACACACACACACACACACACACACACACACACACACACACACACACACACACACACACACACACACACACACACACACACACACACACACACACACACACACACACACACACACACACACACACACACACACACACACACACACACACACACACACACACACACACACACACACACACACACACTTCTGATCTCAAACAGATTGTACCAAACTAGACTGACCTCTAGTTCAAGTTCAATGTTATTCACACACACACACACACACACACACTGTAAATGTAACACCAGAAGCTTGGAAGCAATGCATGTAGGGAAATGATTAAGCGCGATGGCAGTACATGTTCTTGCTAAAAGCACATTATTGATTAATAATCTGCAATATTGTCCTCTGGTGATCCATCGACTCGAAGAGACAATCTTTGCATCTTTAGGAAAGTACTCTTTATACATTATATACACCAGTGTGCATTATTATGATTTAAACACTGAGGAACTAAAACATAAACATGTACTTATGTGTATGTATTAGTGATTAAAACAGAATAACACAATATCTGTAAATAACGTATAGACTTTGATGCTTTAAGTACATGTTGCAATACTTTTGATATTCAGGACTATTGTACTTCTCAAGTACTTCCCTCTCTGCTCCTCCTGGACACGTGATCCCATCGATTGATCATTAATCGGTAGGCTATGTCAATATATATATATATATATATATATATATATATATAATTATTTGTATTTTTTACAGAGGACCCTGAACGCATCACTGCACAACTTCGACCCGTTTGTCTCTTTGTTTCAATGAGCCCCCCCAAAAAAGAAAATGAGCCCCCCCGAAAAAAGGGGAAAAAACGACAGTGAACGCAACACACGCACTCACACGCACGCACGCACGCACGCACACAGAGAGCTTACCGGCTGGCATCCTGGCGCTAATGTACCGCAGTGCCTCTGCGCGCTGATTGGTCCAGAGGGTTCAGCTAGCCTCCATGTAGCTTCTGCCCGCTCTGACGTCACACCTGGCGTCGGGATTGACGAACTCGTTAAAACACTCCGGAGAAACCCCGTTAGCGAAACCCCTCGTTTAACGGGCTAAAGCGGTGTGTGTGTGTGTGTGTGTGTGTGTGTGTGTGTGTGTGTGTGTGTGTGCGCGTGTGTCCAGAGGGGACACGACGTTAAAAGTGAGCCGGTCGTCGGGGACATACCTGTAAACAGCAGCAGATTAACTCCCACACATTACTACAGCGCTTCCTGCTTTACGGTGACAGGCAACGCGGAAGTGTGTGTGCGCGTGTGTGCGCGCGTGTGTTTGAGTATGTGTGCTTCTGCTGCGGCGGCGGCGGTGCGTTCAGGGACCGCGGAGGAGCCGTGTGACGGATAATTATAGCAGCTGCAGTGAGGCTATATATATATTTATATATATATATATATATATATATATATATATATATATATATATGGACAAGAGTGTATCACAGGTTACAGATAAATAATAAAGTATTTATTGAAGGGTTTAAAATAATAATATTTGTAAAAGTCTGTTTCTTTCATTATTTGTATTTATTATTTTCATTTCTTTATTTTACTTTATTTGTTTATATATATATATAACCTTTGAGATGTAGTTCAGTAGAAATATAAACTAGCATTAAATGACAAGTATTAAAGTTGTAAGTACAGTGCCTAAATAAATGTACTTATATATATATAAGACAACAGAATGCGTATTTGAAATTTGACATTATTATGACCATTATTATTACATCTATTATTATGATCATTATTTTTGTATTGTTATTATGAGCATTATTATTGTTGTTATTATTACCATTATTAATACTATTTCTATTGATCAAAAACATATGCATGGATTTTAAATATTTATTTTTACTTGATTATAATTAATTAAAGTTCACTGAATAGAAGGTGAGAGGTGTCACACGCACAGTTTTAATGGAGAAAACCAACGTGCTGCAACACCACTAACGACCACCAGGGAACGTGCGGTCACTCAGTTCCCAAAGAGACGAGTGAACAAGTGTGAAAGTGTGCCGCTTGTGCTTTTTTTTTATTTTTAAAGCTCTTAAGGACCTCTGCGGCGCCGTCCAGCGGCCTGAGAGCTGATTAAAGGCTTTGGCCCCACAGATGGCGAGCCAAGCCTCCGCCCCGGGTCACATGACCGGCCGCCGCCGATAAAAGGCCCCGGTTTGTGTAATTACTCTAATGCGGCCACGTGGAAACAAAGCTTGCTGGCCGTCTACGCTCACCCGTCATTCAAGTGGACCGAGAGGAACCTGGTCCTGAAGCAGTCTCAGTGTAGTCCCGGTCCTCTATAGACCTCCATCAGTGCACAGACCCTCAGAGAGAAGGTGGTCTGGTTCTAGAGAGTTCTTTTTAAAGCTCTGGGTCGGATTCTGGTGAAACCAGAAGACATCTTGTAGGTTGACCAGAACCTCCTTCAGCCCAGACTCCAGCAGGGCCCTTCAGCAGAGACCGGTCCACCAAGGACAAACCCAGATCTAGCGGAGACCGGTCCACCAAGGACAGACCCAGATCTAGCGGAGACCGGTCCACCAAGGACAGACCCAGATCCAGCAGAGACCGGTCCACAGTGGACAGACCCAGATCCAGCAGAGACCGGTCCACCGTGGACAGACCCAGATCCAGCAGAGACCGGTCCATCGTGGACGGACCCAGATCCAGCAGAGACCGGTCCACCGTGGACAGACCCAGATCCAGCAGGGACCGGTCCATCGTGGACAGACCCAGATCCAGCAGAGACCGGTCCATCGTGGACAGACCCAGATCCAGCAGAGGCCAGTCCACCTCAGTAAAATGAGACCTCCAGAATCATCACAGAACGAAAGTCCTTTCAGGAACTTTTCAGTAACACGAATATCGTTGAAGCGGGGAGGCATTTAACTGACTCCCGGTTGCCCCCGGCAACCAAGCGTATGCACATTGGCCTGCATGGCTAAGCCTCGAGCGATGAGGTTGAGGCGCAATTCCTCAAAAAATGCACCGCAATGCAGCACAGAGACCACAGGGATTATGGTTTGGGAAACGCTCGGGGACCCTCTCCTTTGTAGTGAAGAGACATATATGTGTAGATAATATACATATATACATATATATATATATATATATATATATATATATATAAATATATATACATGTAGGCTTTCTAATTAAAGCTGATAATGTACAACACATCGTATGATATCCCACGCCCAAGTCAGCCACGTAGTCCACCATCGTAAGCTTTTAAATCCAGCTTAAAGGAACAGTACGACATTCTGCAGAAGATCAACACCCCTTTCATGTTCGTGTGCCTCTGAAGCTCACTAATTAACACGTTGCATCTCGTTTGTTTAATCCGGATACACACTTACACACAAACACTTACACACACACACACACACACACACACACACACACACACACATACACACACATGTAAAGATGACTATTTCTTTCTGAAGGGACAACTTGTTTTCTGCCAACTGCAGTCTATGCTTCATGTGTTAAAGCTGCATTCTCTCTCCTGACCACCAGAGGGCGACTCCTCTGGTTGTATAGAAGTCTATGCTTCATGTGTTAAAGCTGCATTCTCTCTCCTGACCACCAGAGGGCGACTCCTCTGGTTGTATAGAAGTCTATGCTTCATGTGTTAAAGCTGCATTCTCTCTCCTGACCACCAGAGGGCGACTCCTCTGGTTGTATAGAAGTCTATGCTTCATGTGTTAAAGCTGCATTCTCTCTCCTGACCACCAGGGGGCGACTCCTCTGGTTGTATAGAAGTCTATGCTTCATGTGTTAAAGCTGCATTCTCTCTCCTGACCACCAGGGGGCGACTCCTCTGGTTGTATAGAAGTCTATGCTTCATGTGTTAAAGCTGCATTCTCTCTCCTGACCACCAGGGGGCGACTCCTCTGGTTGTATAGAAGACTATGCTTCATGTGTTAAAGCTGCATTCTCTCTCCTGACCACCAGGGGGTGACTCCTCTGGTTGTATAGAAGTCTATGTTTCATGTGTTAAAGCTGCATTCTCTCTCCTGACCACCAGGGGGCGACTCTTCTGGTTGTATAGAAGTCTATGCTTCATGTGTTAAAGCTACATTCTCTCTCCTGACCACCAGGGGGCGACTCCTCTGGTTGTATAGAAGTCTACGCTTCATGTGTTAAAGCTGCATTCTCTCTCCTGACCACCAGGGGGTGACTCCTCTGGTTGTATAGAAGTCTATGTTTCATGTGTTAAAGCTGCATTCTCTCTCCTGACCACCAGGGGGCGACTCCTCTGGTTGTATAGAAGTCTATGTTTCATGTGTTAAAGCTGCATTCTCTCTCCTGACCACCAGGGGGTGACTCCTCTGGTTGTATAGAAGTCTATGTTTCATGTGTTAAAGCTGCATTCTCTCTCCTGACCAGCAGGGGGCGACTCCTCTGGTTGTATAGAAGTCTATGTTTCATGTGTTAAAGCTGCATTCTCTCTCCTGACCACCAGGGGGCGACTCCTCTGGTTGTATAGAAGTCTATGCTTCATGTGTTAAAGCTGCATTCTCTCTCCTGACCACCAGGGGGTGACTCCTCTGGTTGTATAGAAGTCTATGTTTCATGTGTTAAAGCTGCATTCTCTCTCCTGACCACCAGGGTGTGTGCCCCCCCTGTTGGAGGTGAAGGTGTAGCAGCCCCTGTCTCTCCCTATGAATTGCGGCTCAATGAAGCCGAACATTGATTGCCAGTATTTCAGATCTCCAGGTTGCCGAGCAGCTCCAGCTGCTATGACGCGTCATGTGACCACGAGTCCTCTTACACTACATTCATACAGCTACACTGCAATGGTACATTGCTCATACAAGGAATGTCACTGTGAAAGGTGTATATGATCCTAATAATAATAATAATTTAAAACAAATAAAAATTCCATAAAATGGTTACAAAAAATTTATTACAAAAATAATAATAACAATAATAAGACAATAACCAATAAACGATAAACAATAAATCATTGACGTTTAATTTTTTACGGTCACAGTTTTAACACCACTTCAATCACATTTAACAAACAAAACCACTTTGTTCAGTAAAAACATAAATGTTTGGCTTAAAATGACTATGGAATAGAACTAAAACAAAAAGGATGTATATGTATATGTATTTATATATACATATATATATATATACAACGTAACATGTGTGTTGATATATATATATATATACATATATATATATCAACACACATGTTACGTTGTGTGGGAACGTTTCAGCTCATCCGACCTTTAGAAAGAAGTCAAGGACAAACTTTCAACACTTAAAATGAAACCACCGCTGAGAGAGAAGACGTCACACATTGAATGAAATGTGGCAGAAAGAACAACCAAATATTTCACCCCGACAAATGATCGACTCCTCAGAAGGCGACGTTCAAAAGCTTCGACGTGCGTCAGCTTCAGTCTGGGTTCGGGTTCTGCTTTTGGACCAATCAGGAGGATCCGGAGACGTCACGGCCGACGAGTCAAAGGAAACTCTGAGAAACGGTGAGTCACCCTCCGCAGAGGAGAGAGAAGGATCCGGAGGCAGCCGGCTGTTTGATTCCCTGAAGAGACACCGACTCCAGGAGGACGGCGTGGTCCAGGAGACGTGGTCCAGGAGACGTGGTCCAGGAGACGTGGTCCAGGACACGTGGTGTCCAGGAGACGTGGTCCAGGACACGTGGTTCAGGAGACGTGGTCCAGGAGACGTGGTCCAGGAGACGTGGTGTCCAGGAGACGTGGTCCAGGAGACGTGGTCTCCAGGAGATGTGGTGTCCAGGAGACGTGGTCCAGGAGATGTGGTGTCCAGGAGACGTGGTCCAGGAGACGTGGTCCAGGACACGTGGTCCCCAGGAGACGTGGTGTCCAGGAGACGTGGTGTCCAGGAGACGTGGTCCAGGAGAGGTGGTCCAGGAGATGTGGTCCAGGAGACGTGGTCCAGGAGACGTGGTGTCCAGGAGACGTGGTCCAGGAGATGTGGTCCAGGAGACGTGGTCCAGGAGACGTGGTGACCAGGAGACGTGGTCCAGGAGACGTGGTCCAGGAGATGTGGTCCAGGAGACGTGGTCCAGGAGATGTGGTGTCCAGGAGACGTGGTCCAGGAGACGTGGTCCCGCCTCAGAGGGCTAGAGTTGAGCTCCTGGTGCACTAAGACCACAACGGAGGTCTCTGCTGGGCCGGGTCTAGACTGAAAGGAGGCCACGAAGGGTACGTTTTAGTGGGCGGAAAAGGAGCTACGACTCCCCCCCCAAAGAAGACCAATCCAAAGGTCGACTGGGTGCATCGATGGATGAGGATGAACTCATGAATCTAAATGAAGACACAGAAGTTGTATCTCTTCTGTAAACGGACCACAAACAAATTAAAATCTGTTCTGACATTTTCTTTCTAAAAAAAAACATGGCCGACATTTGTCAAGTGACATTTAGTAAACTTTTCAATTCAGTTTATTTTGTATAGCCCAATATCACAAATTTGCCTCAGAGGGCTTTACAGTCTGTACACATACGACATCCCTGACCTTTGACCTCACATCGGATCAGGAGAGCAACAGAGGAGGATCCCTCTCCCCGGATGGACAGATGAATAGATGTCATGTGACCAGATGAACAGAGTTACAGAGTTACATAAACACATTACATGAATATGACAATGTATGAATGGAACTCCAATCCATGAAACAGAAGGAGGTAGAGAGGAGGGGGGGCGGGGCCACAACACTGTTTGTAAAACAAGTGGACCGAGCCCACTAGGGTTTGGGATTCAGCGCTTTAGTCGCCATCTTTGTTTTTGCGGAGCATAGCTAACGCTAGCTAGCGTGGTTAGCAAGGTGCGTCCATGATTCACATTACCTGTGATATTATTGACCCCCCCTCGCTGCTACTCTGTCAGAGCTACGTCACAATGGAGCCCACACTGTCACTAACTGCGTTCCACTGATGAATAAAAAACAACATGGCGACCGGCGAGATCCAAGATGGCCACCGGCGTAATCCTCGAACTCGAGGCTTCATGACTTCAGTCCCCAAACCAACGGTCGGCATGGTGACGCCTCCGTCTACAGATTGTTTCCAGTTACGTTAAAGAAAGGACTCTTTCCCGTCTGCAGGGTGAACGGAGCCCACGGAGCGCCGGCACAATGGCCGCCGGCCCGTCAATACCAAGAGATTCTGCTCCAGCTGCTTTCCATCGACTGCTCGCCGCGGCGCTCGGCGCTGTCTGCCGGAGTCGAGTGGAAACAGAACAGAACCGAGATCGATGGCCGATGTTTGTCCTCCTGTCTGAGTCCGCGGAGGTTTTAAGGCTTTTTGTTCTCGCGGTATCGGCCCTAAGGAGCCTCTTTGAGTCCTGGACCCGGAGCCAGTTGACCTTTACTACACAAACACTTGACATTTGGTAAATGGGCTCCCCGTGTGAGCGCTGTGGGTGTGCACGCTGTCCTCGTGCACACACACACACACACACACACACATTCTGATGGGCTGAGGCCATCGGAGAGCCTCTCCTCCACTTCTGGTGTAGTTTCCTTTTCAGGGATTTTTAAAAAAGAACTCAATCTTCAGGAACATTTCATATTTCCTCCAGCGATTGGGAGTAAATGTATGATTCGTGCTCCAACGTGCAGCAGATGATCAGCCTGCAGAGCGACGGTTCGATGCCGAGGACCATTAAGCCGTGAGTGCTCTATCTGCAACAGTATGTATGTTATTAATGCAAAACCATGGCATTAAAAAACATCCGCGAAGCCAGAATTATGCCGACGGGCTTTTCATTCAGTTAACGACACACCTCTTAAAAACAGCTGGTAAATATCATTTTAAAGAAGACAACGAATCTTCATGTGATGGATCGTAAACAACAACAACAACACTTGCAATAATCACATAAAGTGCAATATTACTTTTTTTACAACATCTCAATTTCATGTGCAATATTATTTTCATTCACATATCTTCGATGTCACTTTTTCCATTTCAATTTCTGAGCTCTGGTGTTACTGTCACTTCTTATGCTCCTTGTTGTCCATCCATCCATCCATCCATTATGACCTCTTATCCGGGGTCGGGTCGCGGTGGCAGCAGGTTCAGCAGGCCGACCCAGGCTTCCCTCTCACCAGCAACACTTTCCAGCTCATTCTGGGGGATCCCGAGGCGTTCCAAGGCCAGCCGGGAGATATAATCCCTCCAGCGTGTCCTCGGTCTTCCCCGGGGCCTCCTACCAGTTGGACGTGCCCGGAAAACCTCTAATGGGAGGCGTCCAGGAGGCATCCTGACTAGATGAACCACCTCAGCTGACTCCTTTGGACACGAAGGAGCAGCGACTCGACTCCGAGCTCCCCCCTGATGTCCGAGCTCCTTACCCTATCTCTAAGGCTGAGCCTGGCCACCCTACGGAGGAAGCTCATTTCGGACGCTTGTATCCCAGATCTAGTTCTTTGGGTCACGACCCAGAGTTCGTGACCATAGGTGAGGGTTGGAACGTAGACCGACCAGTAAATGGAGAGCTTTGCCTTCCGGCTCCGGTCCGTGTCTCCGGTCCGTGGCACCGGTCCGTGGCTCCGGTCCGTGGCACCGGTCCGTGGCACCGGTCCGTGGCACCGGTCCGTGTCTAAGGTCCGTGTCTCCGGTCCGTGTCTCTGGTCCGTGACACCGGTCCGTGGCTCCGGTCCGTGTCTCCGGTCCGTGGCACCGGTCCGTGGCACCGGTCCGTGTCTAAGGTCCGTGTCTCCGGTCCGTGTCTCTGGTCCGTGACACCGGTCCGTGGCTCCGGTCCGTGTCTCCGGTCCGTGGCTCCGGTCCGTGACACCGGTCCGTGGCTCCGGTCCGTGGCTCCGGTCCGTGTCTCCGGTCCGTGGCTCCGGTCCGTGACACCGGTCCGTGGCTCCGGTCCGTGACACCGGTCCGTGGCACCGGTCCATGTCACCGGTCCGTGGCTCCGGTCCGTGGCACCGGTCCGTGACACCGGTCCGTGACACCGGTCCGTGACACCGGTCCGTGGCTCCGGTCCGTGACACCAGTCCGTGGCTCCGGTCCGTGGCACCGGTCCGTGACACCGGTCCGTGACACCGGTCCGTGGCTCCGGTCCGTGGCACCGGTCCGTGACACCAGTCCGTGACACCGGTCCGTAGCACCGGCGGTGGACCGCCGTGTGGCGCTGCGCTCCCGAAGGCCCCGAAATGGTCTGTCTGCTGCCAGCAAGAAACAACAAAACAAGGCATCTTGAATCACGTCAGAAGAAGAAGAGCTGGAGGGGTAAAAAAAAAGAAAAAGAAGACACGAAACAGAAACGAGCGTATGTTTGGTATGTTTGGTCTGTTTAGTGCGTTGAGCGTTCGGGGTCGTACTCCGCGGAGCGGAGGCCGCCGTGAGAGCGACGCGTGGCGAGGAGACGCCCTCACACGTGCTCCTTCTGATCTGGATCACGACCGTTACGGTTGAGCTAACGGGCGGATGGCGGCGGCGCTTTGCTAATGAGGCGCCCGCCGATGCAGAATGTATTAATTTATGTTAATGTTGTTTGGTTTTGCTATTTGATGCGTTTGTCCTCGTCAACCTCGACACTCACTGGATGTTCTCAACAATAACTGGACAGTTTCAATCAGTTGAACGCGGCGCGAAATAAACACAGTGGTCGATCAGAAGTGAAGGAGCTGCATTCTCTCTCCTGACCACCAGGGGGCGACTCCTCTGGTTGTATAGAAGTCTATGCTTCATGTGTTAAAGCTGCATTCTCTCTCCTGACCACCAGGGGGAGACTCCTCTGGTTGTATAGAAGTCTATGTTTCATGTGTTAAAGCTGCATTCTCTCTCCTGACCACCAGGGGGCGACTCCTCTGGTTGTATAGAAGTCTATGTTTCATGTGTTAAAGCTGCATTCTCTCTCCTGACCACCAGGGGGAGACTCCTCTGGTTGTATAGAAGTCTATATAAATGACTCTACTTCTCTTGATGTATTCCCTCAGTAAACATTGTAAACATTAGTTTTTGGTCTCAATCTCTAGTTTCAAGTCTTCTTCAATACAGAATTATGTTCATTTAGTAAATTATGGTCATTTAGAGTCAAACAGACCATAAAGCAGGGGATTCATTTTGTATAGAAGTCTATGAGAAAGTGACACTTTCCGTAAGGCATCATATGAGATGTTGAAGTCTCTACACTCGTAGCAGCCCGTCTCTAAACCCCACTAACCGCTTCACCTTTGACCCCTGGCTCACCTCCGCGACCTGACCGACGCCCTTCAGCTTCCTCCTCCCACTCGTTCCAACCTGCAGCGCAGCTGGCTCTTCAACACCGAACACAGCAGCACTGATGTTTCTGCAGCAGCCTTCATCCAACCGTTCTTCCTCGCTGGCTGGCGTACACACACACACAAACACACACACACACACACACACACACACACACACACACACACACTCCTCCATGCTGGTTGTGCCGCCACGCGCCATCTGCTCCCGTCAGGAGCCGGTTTGATTGATGCTCCGCCGTATAAAAGATACAGGGATGACTCATCGACTCCCCGCCGCGATTGGCTGCTGCAGAGAGAAAGTGTGTGTGTGTGTGTGTGTCTGTCTGTCTGTCTGTGTGTGTGTGTTGTTTAAGAGCTCTTCTTCTCTTCCATATATAATAACAGCTCGACGCTTAAAAGCTTTTCAGCTGCTGAACAAAAACTTCTAAACACATCTCGGCAGTTAAAAAAAGACACGACAGTTAGGAAGCAATTGTATTAGTTTTGTTATTTTATGCATTGTTAGACTGTAAATAGGAAGTGGACGTAGTCATGGTGACGTGTCACGCAATGCTTCGTGGATTGACGCGATGAAGCCTCGAGTTTGGTGCTTTGGTCGTCGCCATCTTGGTTTTTTTGCAACCAGAGAACAGGAAGTGGCCACATCTGCACTGAGGAGGAGGGACTTAGAGAGACCGTATGGTCTCTGGTGTCGACCTGTCAATCACAGCTTCATATATATATAAGGAATTGGGCGTGGCGTCATGCTAAGTAGAAACAGCGGTTTCTGTCAATTTAATAAATTATAATTCACTAACATAAGCGTGGTGGTGCACACGTTTCATGCATCCAGCGGTAATTATGCACGTGCACTTACTTTTTGTGCAAAAGGTACAACCATGTATATGTAAACATTAGTGCCTGAGGCCCAATGCGTTCTGGAGCGTGACGTGGATTATGCACATATACATGGTCCAGGGCGCTGAGTGAATTGTTGCCAGGGGACTCAGCATTTCAAGCAGCCCTGTTTTCACTTTTAATGTCATCATTATCATCTGGAAAAATGAACTAACTAACCTGGAGGGGCCACGCAGCAGATCATGAATCAACGACGGCAAACAACATGCCTTTTTTTTCCTTTCCTTATTTCTCTCCCTCCCTCCGTCTGTAATTTCTGTCCCAGACGTATTTTTCATATCTGAAAGCCTCCCGCGGTGCGGCCGCCTCTGAATGCTGAGCTGTGATCAAATTCCTCATTGAGATGCAGATGAAGGGACCGACCTGCTTCGGGCTTTAGATCGCAGCCGTCTGGGGGGGTGGGGGGGGGGGGGGGGGGGGGGGGTTGTTTGTTCTCCTCCACGACGTCATCCGGAGCGAAGCCTTAACAGGATCTCCTCCTCCTCCTCTTCACGAGCAGCTGCACAGACACTTTATCTCTCAGCGGCCTCAATGTGGAGGGAACCTGTGTTACACCGCACCAATGGAAGTGCTCGAGGGAACATCGTCTCACACTCACGAGGACGAGCACAACGCGACCGCTCAACACACTCGACTGAGGCGCTTACACAGGTTAAAGCACATCATGAGGTGGAATTAGAATGTCTCACAATTAGAGGTCGTTTAGAGGTCGTCATGGGTCCACTCTGTTCCTAGCTCCGATTCGGAAGAGTCTTAAAGCTGCATTCTCTCTCCTGACCACCAGGGGGAGACTCCTCTGGTTGTATAGAAGTCTATGCTTCATGTCTTAAAGCTGCATTCTCTCTTGTGACCACCAGGGGGCGACTCCTCTGGTTGTATAGAAGTCTATGCTTCATGAGTTAAAGCTGCATTCTCTCTCCTGACCACCAGGGGGAGACTCCTCTGGTTGTATAGAAGTCTATGCTTCATGTCTTAAAGCTGCATTCTCTCTACTGACCACCAGGGGGCGACTCCTCTGGTTGTATAGAAGTCTATGCTTCATGTGTTAAAGCTGCATTCTCTCTTGTGACCACCAGGGGGCGACTCCTCTGGTTGTATAGAAGTCTATGCTTCATGTGTTAAAGCTGCATTCTCTCTCCTGACCACCAGGGGGCGACTCCTCTGGTTGTATAGAAGTCTATGCTTCATGAGTTAAAGCTGCATTCTCTCTCCTGACCACCAGGGGGCGACTCCTCTGGTTGTATAGAAGTCTATGCTTCATGTGTTAAAGCTGCATTCTCTCTCCTGACCACCAGGGGTCGACTCCTCTGGTTGTATAGAAGTCTATGCTTCATGAGTTAAAGTTGCATTCTCTCTCCTGACCACCAGGGGGCGACTCCTCTGGTTGTATAGAAGTCTATGCTTCATCTGTTAAAGCTGCATTCTCTCTCCTGACCACCAGGGGTCGACTCCTCTGGTTGTATAGAAGTCTATGCTTCATGTGTTAAAGCTGCATTCTCTCTCCTGACCACCAGGGGGCGACTCCTCTGGTTGTATAGAAGTCTATGCTTCATGAGTTAAAGCTGCATTCTCTCTCCTGACCACCAGGGGGCGACTCCTCTGGTTGTATAGAAGTCTATGCTTCATGTGTTAAAGCTGCATTCTCTCTCCTGACCACCAGGGGGAGACTCCTCTGGTTGTATAGAAGTCTATGCTTCATGTGTTAAAGCTGCATTCTCTCTCCTGACCACCAGGGGGCGACTCCTCTGGTTGTATAGAAGTCTATGCTTCATGTGTTAAAGCTGCATTCTCTCTTGTGACCACCAGGGGGCGACTCCTCTGGTTGTATAGAAGTCTATGCTTCATGTGTTAAAGCTGCATTCTCTCTCCTGACCACCAGGGGGCGACTCCTCTGGTTGTATAGAAGTCTATGCTTCATGAGTTAAAGCTGCATTCTCTCTCCTGACCACCAGGGGGCGACTCCTCTGGTTGTATAGAAGTCTATGCTTCATGTGTTAAAGCTGCATTCTCTGTCCTGACCACCAGGGGGCGAATCCTCTGGTTGTATAGAAGTCTATGCTTCATGAGTTAAAGCTGCATTCTCTCTCCTGACCACCAGGGGGCGACTCCTCTGGTTGTATAGAAGTGTATGCTTCATGTGTTAAAGCTGCATTCTCTCTACTGACCACCAGGGGGTGACTCCTCTGGTTGTATAGAAATGTATGCTTCATGTGTTAAAGCTGCATTCTCTCTCCTGACCACCAGGGGGCGACTCCTCTGGTTGTATATCAATAATTTAAATATATAATATAGAAATTATAAAATAATATTTAATGAGGGAGAACAGATTATTATTTGCTATTAACTACTTTTTTTCATACTTTTTTAACCTTGAATACAAATCAATAATAATCTTCCTTTCAGACAATAATATCAACAATAAATAATAATAATAAAATGCAGCCGTCGTTCTCAGAACAATAGAATGGGCTAACAGGGTGTTAGCTTCCAGCTAACGGACGCAACATTTAAAACGTGTCCAGCGTGTTGATCTCTCACGTATTCATTCGCTTTGACCTTTGACCTCGAATGCCGTCGCATGATGATAACGCCACGCTAATCTGTGAGTGTGTGTGTGTGAGTGTGTGTGTGAGTGTGTGTGTGTGTGTGAATGTGTGTGTGTGTGTGTGTGTGTGTGTGTAGGATTGTCTCCTCTGTGTCTATTCACAAAGAGGAGACAATCACACTGTGACGGTGATACTCCTCCTCTACCACCACACACACACACACACACACGCACACACACACACACACACACACACACACACACACACACACACACACACATACTCCCCTCATGGATCACTATGATCACATCTGGCACAGTAAATCCTTTCCATATTTTTGTCAAGTGATATTGAGAATGAATGAGAAAGACGATTAGAGAGCGTAAGCCCCTGTGTGTGCGTGTGTGTGTGTGTGTGTGTCTGTGTGTGTGTGTGTGCGTGTGTGTGTCTGTGTGTGTGTGTGTGTCTGTTTATGTGTGTCTGTCTGTGTGTGTATGTGTGTGTGTGTGTGTGTGTGTGTCTGTCTGTGTGTGTATGTGTGTGTGTGTGTGTGTGTGTGTGTCACTTCTGTCTGTGTCATTGTTTATGTGAAGTTGCGCATGTCAGTGTGAGTGTACTTATAATGTGTGTGTGTGTGTATATGTCTGTCTTTTTGTCTCTTTCTCCTGTTAGTTCACTCTCAGTTACATTAATACAAGTTACTTTATTCAAAGATGAGTTTTTTACCAGCGTGATCAATATTTAGTCTTAATCTGTCAATCATTTATATTAATAATAATAACAAGCTTTTCGTAGCTAATCTTACAAAAACAAATAATTTTGTTCACATGATCATGAAGCACAGAGGAGCTGAGAAGGTGAGCAGAGAGAGAATTCAGCTTTTAAATATTATATATTTAAATTATTGATATATATTTATATGTGTGTTCTCCCTCATGAAATATTCTTTTATAATTTCTATATTATATATTTATATTATTGATATACAACCAGAGGAGTCGCCCCCTGGTGGTCAGGAGAGATAATGCAGCTTTAACACATGAAGCATAGACTTCTATACAACCAGAGGAGTCTCCCCCTGGTGGTCAGGAGAGAGAATGCAGCTTTAACACATGAAGCATAGACTTCTATACAACCAGAGGAGTCGCCCCCTGGTGGTCAGGAGAGAGAATGCAGCTTTAACACATGAAGCATAGACTTCTATACAACCAGAGGAGTCGCCCCCTGGTGGTCAGGAGAGAGAATGCAGCTTTAACACATGAAGCATAGACTTCTATACAACCAGAGGAGTCGCCCCCTGGTGGTCAGGAGAGAGAATGCAGCTTTAACACATGAAGCATAGACTTCTATACAACCAGAGGAGTCGCTCCCTGGTAGCCAGAAAAGAGAGAATGCAGCTTTAACACATGAAGCATAGACTTCTATACAACCATAGGAGTCGCCCCCTGGTGGCCAGAAAAGAGAGAATGCAGCTTTAACAGATGAAGCACAGACTTCTATACAACCAGAGGAGTCGCTCCCTGGTGGCCAGAAAAGAGAGAATGCAGCTTTAACAGATGAAGCATAGACTTCTATACAACCAGAGGAGTCGCCCCCTGGTGGTCAGGAGAGAGAATGTAGCTTCAACACATGAAGCATAGACTTCTATACAACCAGAGGAGTCGCCCCCTGGTGGTCAGGAGAGAGAATGCAGCTTTAACACATGAAGCATAGACTTCTATACAACCATAGGAGTCGCCCCCTGGTGGCCAGAAAAGAGAGAATGCAGCTTTAACAGATGAAGCACAGACTTCTATACAACCAGAGGAGTCGCCCCCTGGTGGTCAGGAGAGAGAATGCAGCTTTAACACATGAAGCATAGACTTCTATACAACCAGAGGAGTCGCCCCCTGGTGGTCAGGAGAGAGAATGTAGCTTCAACACATGAAGCATAGACTTCTATACAACCAGAGGAGTCGCCCCCTGGTGGTCAGGAGAGAGAATGCAGCTTTAACACATGAAGCATAGACTTCTATACAACCATAGGAGTCGCCCCCTGGTGGCCAGAAAAGAGAGAATGCAGCTTTAACAGATGAAGCATAGACTTCTATACAACCAGAGGAGTCGCCCCCTGGTGGTCAGGAGAGAGAATGTAGCTTCAACACATGAAGCATAGACTTCTATACAACCAGAGGAGTCTCCCCCTGGTGGCCAGAAAAGAGAGAATGTAGCTTCAACACATGAAGCATAGACTTCTATACAACCAGAGGAGTCGCCCCCTGGTGGTCAGGAGAGAGAATGCAGCTTTAAGACACTTCAGAACCGGAGCTAGGAACAGACCCATGAAGACCTGACGTGACCTCTATTAGAAATGTAATCGTCTCGAGTCGTTTGTCAGCCAATGAATACAATCTGCTGCCAATGAAAACAAAACCTGTGTGCGAGTAAAAAGGTGACTTATTTATAAGTCCACCCCCCCCCATCCCCCCCCCCCCCCCCCGTGTGGCTGTTTTTAGCTTCGTCCTTGTGCTGTCCAAATAAAACACACGGGTCATCAGATATTCTCTGAGGAAGATCAGCGGCTTTGTGGAGCTTCATTTAACCTCCCATTGTGAGAGCACTTAGTGTGTGTGTCTGTGTGTGTGTGTGTGTGTGTCTGTATGTGTGTGTGTGTGTGTGTGTGTGTGTGTGTGTGTATGTGTGTGTGTGTGTGTGTGTGTGTGTGTGAGTGTGTGTGTGTCTGTATGTGTGTGTGTGTGTGTGTGTGTCTGTATGTGTGTGTGTGTGTGTGTGTGTGTGTGTGTGTCTGTATGTGTGTGTGTGTGTGTGTGTGAGTGTGTGTGTGTCTGTATGTGTGTGTGTGTGTGTGTGTGTGAGTTTAAAGTGATGCAATCTTTGTGCATCAACACCACGTCTGTTTATTTAATAAAAATCCCTTTTAGTTTCTAAAGGTTCTATGAACTTGTTGATGTTGATGAGTGACATCACTTTATGAACATAAGACACAATAACATGTGTTGACGACATGTTACAGAAGGAAGAACATATACATACAAATAATAACTACTGGAAAAATAAAATACAAGATAAAATAAAATATAATTTAAAATACATTGATGACAATAAAAAAATAGCATCTACAACACCGTAGATATATATTTATACATTAAATGTGCTAAAAATACTTTAAAAAAAATGTTCACAGACAAAAATTACGTTTTAGTTTAGTGTGTGTGTGTGTGTCTATGTATGTGTGTGTGTCTGTGTCTGTGTGTGTGTGTGTGTGTGTGTGTGTGTGTGATGACACACCAAGGTTACAGATCAATGATCTTCTGTAAACGTCGATAAACAACAAGACACACGAGAGCGTTGGATCAATAATTCATCACTAAACTTTTGTCCCAGTTTGTGGATCAATATCTTTGATAACCAGCTTTCCGATGACACGTATTGTGTTGGGCTTTATTGTTGTTGTTGTTATTGTCTTGTGAGTGACGGAGGAAAAAACTAAACACGCATTTGGTCTGATCTCATTTTACAAGAACTAAATAAATCTTTAGATTTAACATAAATACACATAAACACATATAAACACATATAAACACACATAAATACATATAAACACATATAAACACATATAAACACACATAAATACATATAAACACACATAAACACATATAAATACACATAAATACATATAAACACATATAAACACATATAAACACATATAAACACACATAAATACATATAAACACATATAAACACATATAAACACATATAAACACATATAAACACACATAAATACATATAAACACATATAAACACATATAAACACATATAAACACACATAAACACACATAAATACATATAAACACATATAAATACACCCTGGACCCGGACACCCTGGACCCAGACACCCTGGACCTGGACACCCTGGACCCCAGACACCCTGGACCTGGACACCCTGGATCCCAGACACCCTGGACCCCGGGCACCCTGGATCCAGACACCCTGGACCCGGACACCCTGGACCCCAGACACCCTGGACCCGGACACCCTGGACCCGGACACCCTGGACCCCAGACACCCTGGACCCGGACACCCTGGACCCCAGACACCCTGGACCCGGACACCCTGGACCCGGACACCCTGGACCCCAGACACCCTGGACCCGGACACCCTGGATCCCAGACACCCTGGACCCCAGACACCCTGGACCCGGACACCCTGGATCCCAGACACCCTGGACCCGGACACCCTGGACCCCAGACGCCCTGGACCCCAGACACCCTAGACCCGGACACCCTGGACCCCAGACACCCTGGACCCGGACACCCTGGACCCCAGACACCCTGGACCCCAGACACCCTAGACCCGGACACCCTGGACCCCAGACACCCTGGACCCGGACACCCAGGTCCCGGACCAGCCTGGTAATGGTTTTACTTGTGGGCCAACGTCACAGGGATTTGAACCCCCCCCAGCCCTCTATTCTCCACTAGATCGGGTAAAGTCTCCTCTCCATAAGCCGATGATCCGTTCCCTTAATAAAACTCCAGAGTGATACTTGGCCAGAAGTTAAGCTTCTTACCCGAGAAGCAGAATGTAGAATACGTCAGCGGGGAAATAAAAAGTTCCTAAAGATTGTTTTGTTCTGTAAATATTTAAGATTTTAAACGTTGATATGAAGAAGCTGACGACACACCCGACCGTCTCCTCGTGTTGCGTAATGCTCTTTGTGGTCATTACTATGAAAGTAATTAAAAATAGTGTTTAATTTTTAGAAACAAGGAGACTTGGAAGGTCTGATGCCCGACTGCCTTTTGCATAACAATTAGCCTCTTGTGCTTCTGCTTGTGTTCGGCTGTGGGACAAATTAACATTTTGGTCCATAGGGTTAATTTGGTCCAATGGGGGTATTTGGTCCAATGGGGGTATTTGATCCAATGGGGGTATTTGATCCAATGGGGGTATTTGGTCCAATGGGGGTATTTGGTCCAATGGGGGTATTTGGTCCAATGGGGGTATTTGGTCCAATGGGGGTATTTGATCCAATGGGGGTATTTGGTCCAATGGGGGTATTTGATCCAATGGGGCTTTTGATCCAATTGGGTATTTGGTCCAATGGGGGTATTTGATCCAATAGGGTATTTGGTCCAATGGGGGTATTTGGTCCAATGGGGGTATTTGATCCAATGGGGGTATTTGGTCCAATGGGGGTATTTGATCCAATGGGGCTTTTGATCCAATGGGGTATTTGGTCCAATGGGGGTATTTGATCCAATACGGGTATTTGATCCAATGGGGGTATTTGGTCCAATGGGGGTATTTGGTCCAATGGGGGTATTTGATCCAATGGGGGTATTTGATCCAATGGGGGTATTTGGTCCAATGGGGGTATTTGGTCCAATGGGGGTATTTGGTCCAATGGGGGTATTTGATCCAATGGGGGTATTTGGTCCAATGGGGGTATTTGATCCAATGGGGCTTTTGATCCAATTGGGTATTTGGTCCAATGGGGGTATTTGATCCAATAGGGTATTTGGTCCAATGGGGGTATTTGGTCCAATGGGGGTATTTGATCCAATGGGGGTATTTGGTCCAATGGGGGTATTTGATCCAATGGGGCTTTTGATCCAATGGGGTATTTGGTCCAATGGGGGTATTTGATCCAATACGGGTATTTGATCCAATGGGGGTATTTGGTCCAATGGGGGTATTTGGTCCAATGGGGGTATTTAATCCAATGGGGGTATTTGGTCCAATGGGGGTATTTGATCCAATGGGGCTTTTGATCCAATGGGGTATTTGGTCCAATGGCGGTATTTGATCCAATGGGGCTTTTGATCCAATAGGGGCATTTGGTCCAATGGGGGTATTTGATCCAATGGGGTTTTTGATCCAATGGGGTATTTGGTCCAATGGGGGTATTTGGTCCAATGGGGGTATTTGATCCAATGGGGCTTTTGATCCAATGGGGTATTTGGTCCAATGAGGGTATTTGGTCCAATGGGGGTATTTGAACCAATGGGGCTTTTGATCCAATGGGGTATTTGGTCCAATGGGGGTATTTGATCCAATGGGGCTTTTGATCCAATGGGGTATTTGGTCCAATGGGGGTATTTGATCCAATGGGGCTTTTGATCCAATGGGGTATTTGGTCCAATGGGGGTATTTGATCCAATGGGGCTTTTGATCCAATAGGGGCATTTGGTCCAATGGGGGTATTTGATCCAATGGGGTTTTTGATCCAATGGGGTATTTGGTCCAATGGGGGTATTTGGTCCAATGGGGGTATTTGATCCAATGGGGCTTTTGATCCAATGGGGTATTTGGTCCAATGAGGGTATTTGGTCCAATGGGGGTATTTGAACCAATGGGGCTTTTGATCCAATGGGGTATTTGGTCCAATGGGGGTATTTGATCCAATGGGGCTTTTGATCCAATGGGGTATTTGGTCCAATGGGGGTATTTGATCCAATGGGGCTTTTGATCCAATGGGGTATTTGGTCCAATGGGGGTATTTGATCCAATGGGGCTTTTGATCCAATGGGGTATTTGGTCCAATGGGGGTATTTGATCCAATGGGGCTTTTGATCCAATGGGGCTTTTGATCCAATGGGGGTATTTGGTCCAATGGGGGTATTTGATCCAATGGGGCTTTTGATCCAATGGGGTATTTGGTCCAATGAGGGTATTTGGTCCAATGGGGGTATTTGAACCAATGGGGCTTTTGATCCAATGGGGTATTTGGTCCAATGGGGGTATTTCATCCAATGGGGCTTTTGATCCAATAGGGGCATTTATCGGCCTTGTGGGGTTTTGCATCAATGGGCTACCCGCTCGATGGTTGGGAAGTCGTGGTCTCTTTCACTGTCACAACTCAAACCTCAAACAGAACAGAAGGGAAGCGACGCCTCGTGTTTCAGTTTGACTTCGACTATCCAGTGACAATAAAACGTTCTGGGCCCTCGCCCCCTTTCAGGTGTCAGTAATCAGTATTCCTTTTGTACTCGGGCCACCGGATCCAATTTGAACGGCGGCGTGATGTTCAAACCGAGCCGCACCTTAACCCACCTGACAAAAGCCAACAAAGAGCCGAGCTCCCCCGAGGCTCTTTGGAATAAAATAAATGTGTCTCACTTTTAATTGGGCCACTCGATCAAAGAGAGACGTCTTCCCAATGAAACACGGCCGTTTGATTCTCTCTCATTAGCTTTTCAATTACTGAGCAGCCCTCAGACGGGAGACCAGTCTTTATGGAGATGGAAAGAACGAGGGGTAAAGGGGGGGTATGGGGGGTGGGTAAAGGAGGGGTAAAGGAGGGGTACAGCGGGGGTAAAGGAGGGGTAAAGGGGGGGTAAAGGGGGGGTAAAGGAGGGGTAAAGGGGGGGTAAAGGAGGGGTACAGCGGAGGTAAAGGAGGGGTAAAGGGGGGGTAAAGTAGGGGTAAAGGAGGGGTACAGCGGGGGTAAAGGAGGGGTAAAGGAGGGGTAAAGGGGGGGTAAAGTAGGGGTAAAGGAGGGGTACAGCGGGGGTAAAGGAGGGGTAAAGGGGGGGTAAAGGGGAGGTAAAGGGCGGGTAAAGGAGGGGTAAAGGGGGGGTAAAGGGAGGGTAAATGAGGGGGTAAAGGGGGGGTAAAGGAGGGGTACAGCGGGGGTAAAGGAGGGGTAAAGGGGGGGGTAAAGGGGAGGTAAAGGGTGGGGGTAAAGGGGGGGTAAAGGAGGGGGGGTAAAGGGAGGGTAAATGAGGGGGTAAAGGGGGTAAAGGGGGGGGGTAAAGGGGAGGTAAAGGGTGGGGGAGTAAAGTAGGGGTAAAGGGAGGGTAAATGAGGGGGTAAAGGGGGGGGGGTAAATGAGGGGGTAAAGGGGGGGTAAAGGGGGGTAAAGGGAGGGTAAATGAGGGGGTAAAGGGGGGGGGGGGTAAATGAGGGGGTAAAGGGGGGGTAAAGGGAGGGTTAATGAGGGGGTAAAGGGGGGTAAAGGGGGGGGGGGTAAAGGAAGGGTAAAGGGGGGGTAAAGTGATTGACAGCTGCAGTCGGAGACTCCTGGACTGTGAGTGGTGGTTTATCCTGTAAATACCGTTTAGTGAAACTGAAAGAAAGCAGAAAAAAGCAGATGTTTTGATCTTTAAGCCGATCAGCCCACTCGACCCGTTTCATGACTTCCTGTTGTTCCACAACGCCGAAGAAAAAGAGGAAATCAAGTCAATGAAACACAAAAGAACGAGTTCATCGTGGGTTTTCAATGTTTGAATAGGAAACACATTATTACATAACTTACTTTAATTACTTCTCAACAGCCGGATCATTCAGACCGTTCACTGCATCATGAATGTCGAGGTTTTGGTCCAGTGTGGATTATGTGATGCGGACGCTTTGTGCTCATGGCTGCTTATTGATTATTGTGTGATGTCCGTGACCGGTCAGGAGAAGAGCACCCCGATCGATCTGCATCTGACGGAGCGATAAAAGTTATAAGAGGTCGTTAAAGTAGGAATCCATATCGTTTATGTTGGTTTCCTGCCGGTGGAACACG
Organism: Cyclopterus lumpus; assembly: GCF_009769545.1. Lineage (NCBI taxonomy): Eukaryota > Metazoa > Chordata > Actinopteri > Perciformes > Cyclopteridae > Cyclopterus > Cyclopterus lumpus. The sequence continues at coordinate 21,957,578 of NC_046982.1, read as the reverse complement.
GCTGCGGCCGCCGGCATCAACGCGGCTGAAGCCGACTCGTGTTCTCTGTCGTGATCTGAACGCAGCGTTGTTGTGTTTTCTGCTCACGTTTCTACATTTAGCTCCGGTCGGAGTCCAGCTGTGTGGAGCCGGCGGCTGATTGTCAAACAGACGACGGCGACAGATTGCACGGCGAGGAAGTGGGAAGGGAGGGCGAGAAAGTGGGAAGGGAGGGCGAGGAAGTGGGAAGGGAGGGCGAGGAAGTGGGAAGGGAGGGCGAGAAAGTGGGAAGGGAGGGCGAGGAAGTGGGAAGGGAGGGCGAGGAAGTGGGAAGGGAGGGCGAGGAAGTGGGAAGGGAGGGCGAGAAAGTGGGAAGGGAGGGCGAGGAAGTGGGAAGGGAGGGCGAGAAAGTGGGAAGGGAGGGCGAGGAAGTGGGAAGGGAGGGCGAGGAAGTGGGAAGGGAGGGCGAGGAAGTGGGAAGGGAGGCCGAGGAAGTGGGAAGGGAGGGCGAGGAAGTGGGAAGGGAGGGCGAGGAAGTGGGAAGGGAGGGCGAGGAAGTGGGAAGGGAGGCCGAGGAAGTGGGAAGGGAGGGTGAGGAAGTGGGAAGGGAGGGCGAGGAAGTGGGAAGGGAGGGCGAGGAAGTGGGAAGGGAGGGTGAGGAAGTGGGAAGGGAGGGCGAGGAAGTGGGAAGGGAGGGCGAGAAAGTGGGAAGGGAGGGCGAGGAAGTGGGAAGGGAGGGCGAGGAAGTGGGAAGGGAGGGCGAGAAAGTGGGAAGGGAGGGCGAGGAAGTGGGAAGGGAGGGCGAGAAAGTGGGAAGGGAGGGCGAGGAAGTGATTCTCCATTTGAGAATTGTTTTTACCTTAAATCCTTTCTGTGGATGTGAATCAGAGTTGCAGGAGGAAAGGTGCTGTAAACAAATGCACAAAACAAAAAGAGTTTTTTAACTTTTAATTTACTAAAAATGTAAAAACATCACAATTTCAGCTTTTGCTCCAGACAGTTAAGTTGCTTATTTACACAGTTTCAAACAGTTTCAAACCGTTTGAACACAGTACTAATTAATTAGGAATACGTCAAAACCAACGTGATCCACGACTAAATATGTTTCCCTCAAACCGTAATTCCCAAAGCAGTTTAGTTGTATGGAAACATCTTTGAGGCCAATGTTCTCTCTCTTTTAGCTCCATTTTTGGTCTCCACCTCCTTTTTTAGAGAAAGATTTGGGAAATTCTGTGGTTAGGTAAAGCCACCTTTCTCTAACATTAACCAAGTTAAACTAAACTAAAAGACTCGACTCGTCGAAAACGGTCAAAAGATTTGCAGTAATTATTTCGTAAGATATCGTATCAACTGTTGTGTGAGGAGCCGTCGCTTTAGTTGCAACAACAACAACAACAACAACAGTTGTCTAGTTTGCTGGACATGCAGATAGATAGATGTTAGCCGTTAGCAGTTATGGTTACAACAAGCTGATCAGTGGCCTTTTATTAGTTGAGACCCATTAGTGCAAAGTGGTGTCAAAGTAGCCCCGCCCTAAAGCATATCCTGCTTTATGGTCTATGGTTTCAGTCTGTGGATGATGTCATGTGATAGGTTTTATTTGGCCCTAATAAAAGTCTGATATTTATTGTTATGCACTAAAGCTCCAAAGCGAAGCCTTAACCGACTCGGCAATAAATCGGTGCAGGATTGTTGTGACGTTGCATTTAATAAACAACTCACATGGTTTTTATTCCTCAGCCCAGTAATCTGTGTAGAGAATTCAAAATTAGCATTTTCTTTATTCTAATTGGATATAAACAGGTGGAAAAGTAACGCAATGCTGTGTTTGAGTTATTACCGTGAACGTTAGTTTGGAGCTCTGACAGTAAAGCCTCAAGTCTTCATGAAACCACATCATCACGGAGGAGTTTGAGACGGATTAAAGACGCGCTATCCGCAAAGTGAGATTAAAATCTCGCGTGCTCGGCATCACGCGCCCCGTGCGGATTGGCCCGTCGGCGTCGCTCAGATTTACGGCTGTCACATCCGTCACGTTTCCCCGAGCAGGTAGCGGAGCTGCAGCCATTTTAATTACGCGGGCCAATAAATCTGCTCTCGGAGGTTCATTGTCAGGGAGCCGTCGTCTTCACGTGCGACGGGTTTCCTCCGTCGCGGTTCCACCGTTTCCGATTCGTCCGCGTCGTGTCTCGGATATCACGGGAAGCTAAACGCCGACGTTCTCACCAAGCTGCTTTTACCACAGCTGTACGAACACAGAACAAACTGCTCGGATGTGATTTAGATGAACAATAAACGGATAGAAAGCGACGCTGAAAATATCTGCATGAGGATGCAGATCTGTAAAAAGTCTGAAGACGAGCGAAGATGTTTCCTCCATTTCTAAATTCTTAAAATGACATTTATCATTATTCATTTTTTTTTGAGAAGAAGATAAAACCAGATTATTGTAGTTTTGGGCGACCAGTTCAGGGACTGTGGTAAATGTGACCGTCATGGCCATTAAAAGTAGAAGTACCCTCTTGTGTAATTATGATTCAATACCAACAGGGCGGGGCCGGAGATGAATGACAGTCTTAGTTCCCGTGGAAAGACTTTGAGGGCTTTTGGTGACCGAGCTGAATTTAGGGCGATGAAGACCAGCGGAGCAAACCGGAGCTCTTCCTGCTCTCCGTCATCTCAATTCTGCTAAAAGCGGATTAGCTCCGAGCTCTCCTCTGATTGTTTTTACAAATGGAAGAGATTCCATTTCGTGACATATCGTGATCTCTAATTTTTGGGAGGAATGTACCGGAGGTTAACTTCACCCCTGAATCGACCGGAGGAACCGGTGAAGAGGAAGTGCCCCGGCCCGGTGGTGTGAGGAAGGAGAAGTCCCCTTATTCAATTATAGCGTTTATTAACGTATAGTTTCAGATAAAAATGAATTGAACTTGATTCTCGTGGTGGGAAGCACAAACTAAATAAAAGGCATCACATTGTGATTCCAACTCCATCGATGCAAATTACAGGTTGCACTAACAGTCTCCCCCCCCCCCCCCACTGACGCTGCTCTGCTGAGGTTCAGATGTCACAGACAGACGTTTGAACCCATAATCACAGTTTCCTCTGATTGGATTTCTTAATTACAGAACAAATCAACTTCCTTTTCCAGACTCGAGACTTCCACATTTTAACTTTTGCATTTCTGCTCTCCGTGAATCCATTGAGCCGTCTGGGAGGCCGGACCCCCCCACCACGCCCCCCCTGTGGTGACCGGCCTTTTCATTTCGCTGATTTAGAGCCACTCGTGTCCGCGGGAGACGAGTTTGACACACATTTAAATGTTTCATATTGTTCACGCTTCTCAGAATCTCTAGTTTCAAGTCTTCTTCAGTGCAGCGTGATGTTCATTTAGAGTCAAACAGACCATAAAGCAGGGGATGCTTTAGGGCGGGGCTTACAAGGTGATTGACAGGTTGCCACCTCAGTCCTAATACGGTCACTTCCTGTTCACTGGCTGCAAAAACAACATTACATCCACTTCTTATGTACAGTCTATGATGATAAAAGTTATTGATAATATTGTAAGGTGGAGTCTTCGATGTTGATGTTGTCACATGTCGTATAGCTGCTGGCTAGCTTACTATTTCCACCATGTTTTCATGCTACACCGGTTTCAGAAAGGCGATAGCAATGTGCTTTTCTACGCGGTGATAAGAATCTGTGGATGAAGTATCATGTTGTTAAAGTTTACTCATTTAGTGGCTAGCTGGTTAGCTATTTCCACCATGTTTTCATGCTACACTGGTTACAGACATTGAGCACACACTGGAGAAGTGTGCCTCTGATCCTTCTGTGGCAGAAAGCCTTGAGGGCAAACCACGACCAATCAGAGCAAAGTAGGGCGGGGCCAGGCAGAACACCCTTGGGACACACACACACACACGCACACACACACACACACACACACACACACACACTACAGCTAAACGTGACCATCAGCAATTTTCTTAATTCTTTTAAGTCTTTAATCATAAAAATATTATATATATAAATAAATATAGGACTATACATTCTGCAGACGGGCAGACCCTGAGCTGCTCGACGGGGTCCAATGCGCTGCTCGTGGACATTGGACAGGAGGGAGCGATGGAACCAGCAACTCTTTGATTTAAACAGTTTTATTCTGTTTAAATGCACTTTCATAATATAGCAGAGAAATCAATGTCTGCAGTTTTAACATGCAACAGAGAGCCAAGGCCTCGTGGATAATCCATTCATCATATGCATGCCAATCAGGAAACTTGTTCTCCTCAAAATATTAATTCCACTTCTTCCATAACGAGGTCAGCGACAGCGCGGCGGGGAATCAGCTGATTACAGACCAATCACACAGTTACACATTGGACATATACACACATTACACGAGAAGATTGATTATAGAGGCGCACGTTGAGGACGTCACGGCAAACAAGCAGCTACAAGCATTTTGATTTCATAAAACATTTTAGTTTGTACGATGAGATTTTATGTAGTAATCTCAGTAAAATATCGGACAGCAAGCAAACAAATAAAATGTTGTATACAAAGGAATGAATGAGCTAAATGAGCTAGTTAGTTAGCTGCTAAATGAGCTAGTTAGCTAGCTAGCTGCTAAATGAGCTAGTTAGTTAGCTGCTACATGAGCTAGTTAGCTAGCTGCTAAATGAGCTAGTTAGTTAGCTGCTAAATGAGCTAGTTAGTTAGCTGCTAAATGAGCTAGTTGGTTAGCAGCTAAATTAGTTAGTTAGTTAGCTGCTAAATGAGCTAGTTAGTTAGCTGCTAAATTAGCTAGTTGGTTAGCTGCTAAATGAGCTAGTTAGTTAGCCTACTGATTACTCTGGATCTCCCCGATTGGATCCTCATTGATTGGGTGTCTTTAGTTAAAGGAGCCTCCTCCTCTGGTAACACAGTGAGCATCAGGTCTCCGGTCTTTAACTCCCGGGACTTCTGACTTGTTATTGTGCGACCGTAACGCGCCATCGACCGCTCAGGAGAGTCGAGGGGGGCGTGGCCGTCGGCCTCCCGGAGCTCCGCCCTCTTCAGCGGAGGGTGGAACACGGTCGTGGATCCAGAGAGAGACCCGACTCTGCCCTGGAACATGAATAATATTACAACATGTATTGAACTAATAGTGCAAAACTACAGCAACGTGTGTTTTCTGCCATTCGGTCTCTTTACATCTCGATTGTACCGTTAAGTTACAATTAAAAGGACAAATGCTTGAAGAAAGTAAAGTTCGGTGGCCTTCAGGTGAGGACAGGTGTGTTTAATCTAGAAAACAAAAGAGAAAAGGGTTTTAAGTTATTCATTATTTAGATATCACTAAATATTGTTTTATTTAACATTAAATCGCCTAACTTCATAATCAACCTTTTCCCTCTTACTTCTCTCATCATTTCAAATACTTATGTGGCTCCTGAACGCCACTCGGTCCTGAACGCCACTCGGTCCTGAACGCCCGACAGCAGGTGAAGAGCGACAGAGCGATACCTTCACCAATTATTCAGAAGGGAAAGGTCATCTTCTTTGACCTCCTGTCAATGACTCACACACACACACACACACACACACACACACAGGTGGGAGAAGCAAATTCCATTATCTGAACCGCTTACCCTATTCAGGGTCGGAGGCGCTGGAGCCGATCCCAGCTGATATTGAGCTTCTTCTTCTTCTTCTTCTTCTTCTTCTTCTTCTTCTTCTTCTTCTTCTTCTTCTTCTTAACTGAGACTGTAATGGTACCTACAGGCTTAAAGAGGTCAACGTGTTGGTTTGACCCCTCTGAACTGGTGGAAGTCTCTCTGACATTGAATGTAATGGACTGGTTTCATCAACCAGACTAGTTTGGACTGGTTTGTCCTCAACACGGGGAATGAAGGCCGGTGGAGACAGATTACATTTTAATTCATTTAACTGATGATTATTAAAGCTGCATCAGGACCGTCTGCTGCGCTCGGCTCACCTGTCTGGGATGTCGAGTCAACATTAACTCATTTAAATTAGGAGTTGTTTCCTGTGAAGACGGAAGTTTATGAAAAGACTGCATTCAGGTAGTTTATTTTGAAAAGACAGCATTCTGGTAGTTTATTTTGAAAAGACAGCATTCACGTAGTTTATTTTGAAAAGACTGCATTCAGGTAGTTTATTTTGAAAAGACTGCATTCAGGTAGTTTATTTTGAAAAGACAGTTTATTTTGAAAAGACTGCATTCAGGTAGTTTATTTTGAAAAGACTGCATTCAGGTAACGAGCAGAAAGTTCCTTTTCCTTTTTATTACTAATTTATATTCGCTTCAACGGACGTCTAATTCAACATCTTCCAAAACATACCTTCCTATTGCAGATAACAACAACAACAACAACAACAAGCCCAAAACAGCCTGTCCTCCCGGTTCACTCCCCAGAGGCATCGTGCCGCGGCCCGCGAGTTTGATTCCCTCTCATCTGCTCTGGCACGTCGTTCCTCGTGCAGCCGAAGACGTTAATTACGGCAGCCGGTCCGCGGCTTCGATAGCGGCGACAGCCCGACTGTCAGTTTAATCACAGAGAGACGCCGACTCACCGGGCTAGCACGCCGCACGCCGCACGCCGCACGCCGCACGCCGCACGCCGCACGCCGCACGCCGCACGCCGCTATGGCTCGACCTCATCGACCCTTCAAATCCAAGTGACTGTTTTTGTGCTTTTTCCTTTCTTTTTTCACATTATCATTTACACGACTCCTTGAAAGAGAAAGAGAGAATGCAGCTTTAACACATGAAGCGTAGACTTCTATACAACCAGAGGAGTCGCCCCCTGGTGGTCAGGAGAGAGAATGCAGCTTTAACACATGAAGCGTTGACTTCTATACAACCAGAGGAGTCGCCCCCTGGTGGTCAGTAGAGAGAATGCAGCTTTAACACATGAAGCGTTGACTTCTATACAACCAGAGGAGTCGCCCCCTGGTGGTCAGTAGAGAGAATGCAGCTTTAACACATGAAGCGTAGACTTCTATACAACCAGAGGAGTCGCCCCCTGGTGGTCAGTAGAGAGAATGCAGCTTTAACACATGAAGCGTAGACTTCTATACAACCAGAGGAGTCGCCCCCTGGTGGTCAGGAGAGAGAATGCAGCTTTAACACATGAAGCGTAGACTTCTATACAACCAGAGGAGTCTCCCCCTGGTGGTCAGGAGAGAGAATGCAGCTTTAACACATGAAGCATAGACTTCTATACAACCAGAGGAGTCGCCCCCTGGTGGTCAGGAGAGAGAATGCAGCTTTAACACATGAAGCGTAGACTTCTATACAACCAGAGGAGTCGCCCCCTGGTGGTCAGTAGAGAGAATGCAGCTTTAACACATGAAGCGTAGACTTCTATACAACCAGAGGAGTCGCCCCCTGGTGGTCAGTAGAGAGAATGCAGCTTTAACACATGAAGCGTTGACTTCTATACAACCAGAGGAGTCGCCCCCTGGTGGTCAGTAGAGAGAATGCAGCTTTAACACATGAAGCATAGACTTCTATACAACCAGAGGAGTCGCCCCCTGGTGGTCAGTAGAGAGAATGCAGCTTTAACACATGAAGCGTAGACTTCTATACAACCAGAGGAGTCGCCCCCTGGTGGTCAGGAGAGAGAATGCAGCTTTAACACATGAAGCGTAGACTTCTATACAACCAGAGGAGTCGCCCCCTGGTGGTCAGTAGAGAGAATGCAGCTTTAACACATGAAGCGTAGACTTCTATACAACCAGAGGAGTCTCCCCCTGGTGGTCAGGAGAGAGAATGCAGCTTTAACACATGAAGCATAGACTTCTATACAACCAGAGGAGTCGCCCCCTGGTGGTCAGGAGAGAGAATGCAGCTTTAACACATGAACCATAGACTTCTATACAACCAGAGGAGTCGCCCCCTGGTGGTCAGGAGAGAGAATGCAGCTTTAACACATGAAGCATTGACTTCTATAAAACCAGAGGAGTCGCCCCCTGGTGGTCAGGAGAGAGAATGCAGCTTTAAGACATGAAGCATAGACTTCTATACAACCAGAGGAGTCGCCCCCTGGTGGTCAGGAGAGAGAATGCAGCTTTAACACATGAAGCATAGACTTCTATACAACCAGAGGAGTCGCCCCCTGGTGGTCAGGAGAGAGAATGCAGCTTTAACACATGAAGCATAGACTTCTATACAACCAGAGGAGTCTCCCCCTGGTGGTCAGGAGAGAGAATGCAGCTTTAACACATGAAGCATAGACTTCTATAAAACCAGAGGAGTCGCCCCCTGGTGGTCAGGAGAGAGAATGCAGCTTTAACACATGAAGCATAGACTTCTATACAACCAGAGGAGTCGCCCCCTGGTGGTCAGGAGAGAGAATGCAGCTTTAACACATGAAGCATAGACTTCTATACAACCAGAGGAGTCGCCCCCTGGTGGTCAGGAGAGAGAATGCAGCTTTAACACATGAAGCATAGACTTCTATACAACCAGAGGAGTCTCCCCCTGGTGGTCAGGAGAGAGAATGCAGCTTTAACACATGAAGCATGGACTTCTATACAACCAGAGGATTCGCCCCCTGGTGGTCAGGAGAGAGAATGCAGCTTTAACACATGAAGCATAGACTTCTATACAACCAGAGGAGTCGCCCCCTGGTGGTCAGGAGAGAGAATGCAGCTTTAACACATGAAGCATAGACTTCTATACAACCAGAGGAGTCGCCCCCTGGTGGTCAGGAGAGAGAATGCAGCTTTAACACATGACGCATAGACTTCTTTAAAACCAGAGGAGTCGCGCCCTGGTGGTCAGGAGAGAGAATTCAGCTTTAACACATGAAACATAGACTTCTATACAACCAGAGGAGTCGCCCCCTGGTGGTCAGGAGAGAGAATGCAGCTTTAACACATGAAACATAGACTTCTATACAACCAGAGGAGTCGCCCCCTGGTGGTCAGGAGAGAGAATGCAGCTTTAACACATGAAGCATAGACTTCTATACAACCAGAGGAGTCGCCCCCTGGTGGTCAGGAGAGAGAATGCAGCTTTAACACATGAAGCATAGACTTCTATACAACCAGAGGAGTCGCCCCCTGGTGGTCAGGAGAGAGAATGCAGCTTTAACACATGAAGCATAGACTTCTATACAACCAGAGGAGTCGCCCCCTGGTGGTCAGGAGAGAGAATGCAGCTTTAACACATGAAACATAGACTTCTATACAACCAGAGGAGTCGCCCCCTGGTGGTCAGGAGAGAGAATGCAGCTTTAACACATGAAACATAGACTTCTATACAACCAGAGGAGTCGCCCCCTGGTGGTCAAAAGAGAGAATGCAGCTTTAACACATGACGCATAGACTTCAATAAAACTAGAGGAGTCGCCCCCTGGTGGTCAGGAGAGAGAATGCAGCTTTAACACATGAAACATAGACTTCTATACAACCAGAGGAGTCGCCCCCTGGTGGTCAGGAGAGAGAATGCAGCTTTAACACATGAAACATAGACTTCTCAGCAGAACACAGAGCTGTGGAGATAATTCGGATATCTCAGTAAAATCAAAAACAAAAAAATAATTAACTTTACAGTTTGTAGACTATTTTGAATGTCAGGTGCGCTCCCTTCCAGGTAAAGGAAGGACCCACTAAACTAGAATCATACCAAACAACAACAACAACAGTGTTTGTTGTTGTTTTTGTACATGTGTTTGTGAATAGCTGAGCGTGTTTCTTCTCCTGCAGCTGTCACTCGAGATGTGAGAAAAGACTAAAAATAATCTCAGAACATTGTGTGAAGACTGCGGCTGCAAATCCTGTTTGCTTTTGTAAATTACTATTGGTGTTTAAAGACACACACACACGCACGCACACACACACACACACACACACACACACACACACACACACACACACACACACACACACACACACACACACACACACACACACACACACACACACACACACACACACACACGTCTGAATTTCGAAGGCTCATTAAGCGTTTCTGTCCGAGTTGGTTCGATGTGTAGATACGACATCCTGGAGAAGGTCGAAAATAGCTGCTCATTAACTGGCTGCTCCACACACACACATGCACGCACACACACACACACACATATGCACAGTTACACACAGACACACACACACTCACAGACACACACAAAAACAAACACACAAATATTATTATTACAACTTCTACATATAAATGCGGCATGCTTCTGCACCCACATGCTGACGGGTTCATGAACGCACCGCCGCGATTTGTCTCCACACGGATGTGACTCATCGCTCACTGACGGGGAACCTTAACTTATCAATAACCTGTGAAAACACACACACACACACACACACACAGGTTTCGAGTTGGGAAGCAGAAACGTTTCCCTCTAATGAAAAAGGTGTAAATGTTGTTTTAATGTCATTAAATGTGTAACAAATGGTGAAACTGAAGCTGGTCCCCCGTCGTTGTGTTTCAGCTCTTTTACACTTTTAACACTTTATTTGGATAAAGTCACAAATTCATATTTTTCTGATTCATGCAGAGAATATGATTTGCTTTTTGTTGATATAAAACTACTCCAACTGTTAAATAATGTAAATCTACACTTCAAAAGGGGTGATTTTATATTATTATTATATTATTATTATTATAATAGAGAGTGAAACATATCGCTACATTCCATGACTCAAGAAAAAGAAGTTACATGAAAGCAGCGATTATATCAATTCAACCCTGTGTGTGTGTGTGTGTGTGTGTGTGTGTGTGTGTGTGTGTGTGTGTGTGTGTGTGTGTGTGTGTGTGTGATGCCGTTCTGGGAGGCGACGTGTTTCTCCAGCTTCGTTGTCGTTGGCGACGCTCCAGACACACGACCTGACTGACAGGACCGAGAGACGGAGGAGTGCAGAGGAGAGGAATCTGGATCGGATGGACACGAACCGACTAAAGACAACGCCTCCTCGGACGTCGTGGGCACTCCGAGCCCCCCGACTGGTATTCAGGCTTATGGGAGCTGGGGGTCGAGGTCATTTGCCTGTGATAAACAAAGCGTTGACCCTGCGGGGACACGGAGGCGAAGGTGGTGCTGAGCGACGGCGACCTCGTTTTGATGAATCACGCGGCGAGTGAGTCCTCTTATTCTTATTCTGAGGGAAGAAATGAACCCACGTCTACGGAGCCGGTCAGTAGACGTGGTCCTCTACGGTTGCTGCTGACCTGCATTCCAAACCACTTGAAATAAGTCGTAATTTCAGGTCTTCACCAGTCTGAGCAGTTTTACATTCGCCCAGTGTAATCCTAAAAGAAACGTAATAAAAAACAAAAAGCATAATTTAAGCTAAAACACACAGAAATCACCTTCATGTGTTCCAAGTGATAGAAGTTACTTTAAGTTCTGTACGAGACTGAAAAGAACTCAAGTTGGAGGCGGACTCATCCTGTTTGAGGTTAACAGTTTGAGCGCGCTGCAAATAACCGACTGGGCTGGCATCACATCTGAGAGGCAGCCGGAGGGGATGAGTCATCCAGACGACTCCTCCTCCTCCCCCTCCTCCCCCTCCAGTCTCTATCCCATAATCTGCTGCGCTCAGCGCGCCGTCCATTTGGCTGCCGGTTTCTGGTTGTTTGGCTTCCAGCCGCTCATCAATCACACCGGAACATCTCCTCCGATCGTCCACTGAAGCTGGAGATGCCGACGTGCAGGAAGACGCACATTTTAATTGATTAATTATGATTGTGACGTCTGACTCACACATCTGCATCATCGCTTCACTCCACCTGCAAATTCATTGGTTTCTCATCACATTTTTGATTTTCTTCGCACATTTGGAATAAAAAAGATCGTTTCATATTTCACTTCCTTTGTTTACGCTCTATCACTCTCACCTGTTGGCCACACCCACCTCATCATCACTATCACTCTCACCTGTTGGCCACACCCACCTCATTATCACTATCACTCTCCCCTGTTGGCCACACCCACCTCATCATCACTATCACTCTCCCCTGTTGGCCACACCCACCTCATCATCACTATCACTCTCACCTGTTGGCCACACCCACCTCATCATCACTATCACTCTCCCCTGTTGGCCACACCCACCTCATCATCACTATCACTCTCACCTGTTGGCCACACCCACCTCATTATCACTATCACTCTCACCTGTTGGCCACACCCACCTCATTATCACTATCACTCTCCCCTGTTGGCCACACCCACCTCATCATCACTATCACTCTCACCTGTTGGCCACACCCACCTCATCATCACTATCACTCTCCCCTGTTGGCCACACCCACCTCATCATCACTATCACTCTCCCCTGTTGGCCACACCCACCTCATCATCACTATCACTCTCTCCTGTTGGCCACACCCACCTCATCATCACTATCACTCTCCCCTGTTGGCCACACCCACCTCATCACACACACATTAATAAATCCTGACATGAATCTTCTTTACTACTCAGCTACTAAAACGTTAAGAGACTCGTTTAAATGTCGACGTTCAGGATGGAAAAAAAGATCCAATTTATCTCCTACACAGAAATGTGTCCACGGCTTAATTTATCACACAAACTGTTTCCTCACTTTTTAAACTTTAATTAACCACATTCAACTATCTGTGACCCAATTACCAATTAGTTACACTCCTCTGTTGAGTGTGTCCTGTGTTCACACCAGCAGTGTGAAATGGGCTGTGAATTGTGGCTCCACCAGGGGGCGACTCCTCTGGTTGTATAGAAGTCTATGCTTTATGTGTTAGAGCTGCATTCTCTCTAATGACCACCAGGGGGCGACTCCTCTGGTTGTATAGAAGTCTATGCTTCGTGTGTTAAAGCTGCATTCTCTCTCCTGACCACCAGGGGGCGACTCCTCTGGTTGTATAGAAGTCTATGCTTCAAGTGTTAAAGCTGCATTCTCTCTCCTGACCACCAGGGGGCGACTCCTCTGGTTGTATAGAAGTCTATGCTTCACGTGTTAAAGCTGCATTCTCTCTCCTGACCACCAGGGGGCGACTCCTCTGGTTGTATAGAAGTCTATGCTTCACGTGTTAAAGCTGCATTCTCTCTCCTGACCACCAGGGGGCGACTCCTCTGGTTGTATAGAAGTCTATGCTTCACGTGTTAAAGCTGCATTATCTCTCCTGACCACCAGGGGGCGACTCCTCTGGTTGTATAGAAGTCTATGTTGCGTTCTATTGTAAATGAACACTGTGTTCCTCTGTTACGTAATCACTGAAGTTTCTATGATGTAAGACGTTTAAAGGCTTCGCTCGACTTTACTTCGGTCTCTCCGTTTTAATAACGTCTGATTGCATTTTGGCTGCGACGGATCCGGACGACCTCAAACTCAGCAGGTTTGAATTAACGGAGCTCCAGCTGTCGGCCAATCAGAGCGCAGCGGCGTCAGGCCCATTTGAACACAACGGCATTCATTCACAACCTGAGCCACCCGAGACCTGACGCCAGGGAAAGCACTAGTCCCGTTTCTTTAACCCTTTAGAAACCTTCTCAACCTCTCGGACGATGACTTTCCCATCATGCACCATAATCCATAACAATGGCTGTTTGTGGGCTGCACCTGGCGTCGTTGTCGTTAGCATACTTGTGTTAGCCCCGTTCGGGGCGTCTAAATCCATGCTAAGCAGCCATAAACAGGACTTTGAGGTGGTTGGATGGTTCAGACAAACACAGGACCTTCACCCAGGTGACCCCATACGGGGTTTCATACAGGACTCAAACAGGGGTCTCCTGGGTGAAGGTCCTGCTAAGTCTTTGTCACATAATGTAGCACACTTACTTGTAGTGCATAGCGTTGTTCCGTAGCGTAGCCCGTGTAGCTACACACACAGGACCTTCACCCAGGAGACCCCTGTTCGAGTCCTGCGTGACAATGAATGTGACCGTGACCTGAATAACGTAACAAACGTAGCTATTTTAAACCAAACCAGCGTGTTTTACTTCACATTAGCAACTAGAATGTTGTTGCATTCTAGTTTTGAAATGTTGACCTGATGGTGGCGCTAGACGAAGCACCTTTCACGTTAATCCATCCCATAACTGCACACATGAAGGCGTCGTGGCGGCTGTAGAGGATGGAGATTCTTCCTCTGGGAATAATCCTCTGGTTAGATGATTCCATAAGTATCAAAGTGATGCAGAAGACCAAATAAATATCTACAAAGACGATTAACGGTGCATTTCTTTCACATAATGATCCGTCTGTATGTCAATAACTCTTCACTGCTGCCGGGAGCTCATGTGTCCCTCAGTACGTCTTCACAGGCACATCCTCTCGCCTGAAATGTCTAATAACACACACACACACACACATACACA
>NC_046982.1:21935769-21940769 GCF_009769545.1 Cyclopterus lumpus | reverse complement strand
TTTGGTCCAGTTGATGGTTCCCAGTGTTCCTGAAGACCTGGACCTCCAACCAGCTCGTGGTTCTGCTCCCGTTTGACGGTTCCCAGTGTTCCTGAAGACCTGGACCTCCAACCAGCTCGTGGTTCTGCTCCCGTTTGACGGTTCCCAGTGTTCCTGAAGACCTGGACCTCCAACCAGCTTGTGGTTCTGCTCCCGTTTGATGGTTCCCAGTTTATTATTTAGTCAGTTTATTATTTATATAGTTTAATTATTTCCTGCATTTCAAGAACCACAAACAAAGTGATTTAAAAATGTAATTTAATTCAAATGTGCGATTACCAAAACATTTAATATTTAAAAACAGACTGCAGACCTCGTCTTCTCCCCCGATGGAGCTGCAGGGGGGGCTCTACCGGGGCTCTACCGGGGCTCTACCGGGGCTCTACCGGGACTCTACCGGGACTCTACCGGGACTCTACCGGGGCTCTACCGGGACTCTACCGGGACTCTACCGGGGCTCTACCGGGACTCTACCGGGACTCTACCGGGACTCTACCGGGGCTCTACCGGGGCTCTACCGGGACTCTACCGGGACTCTACCGGGGCTCTACCGGGGCTCTACGCGGGAGTCAAAGGGGGCCGCTCCTCCTCACGAGGACCTCCTGCAGCTCCTCCAGGTTTAGGAGAGGACCGCTTCACCCGATCTGATCCCGGTCTCTCTGGGAGAGAAGAAGTGGAACAGCGGGCGAGACCGTGAGTGGAGGTCTGTGGAGGATGATGGTGGAAACCTCTCAGGGGGGCTCTGCCTTCATGATGACGTTGAAGTTCACCGCTTGAGATTCACACGCAGAGCTCCACATTAGATTCTCCGTCACGTTATCGGTGAGCTGATGCTCTTACACCGAATGAACCGCATGAAGACCAACAGATCTCTAATATTAGAGATATAGAAAGAAATGTTCCTAATGAACTGAACTATAAGAGATATAGAGAAACACATGGACTTCTATACAACCAGAGGAGTCGCCCCCTGGTGGTCAGTAGAGAGAATGCAGTTTTAACACATGAACCATAGACTTCTATACAACCAGAGGAGTCGCCCCCGGTGGTCAGGAGAGAGAATGCAGCTTTAACACATGAACCATAGACTTCTATACAACCAGAAGAGTCGCCCCCTGGTGGTCAGGAGAGAGAATGCAGCTTTAACACATGAACCATAGACTTCTATACAACCAGAGGAGTCGCCCCCTGGTGGTCAGTGGAGAGAATGCAGCTTTAACACATGAAGCATAGACTTCTATACAACCAGAGGAGTCGCCCCCTGGTGGTCAGTGGAGAGAATGCAGCTTTAACACATGAACCATAGACTTCTATACAACCAGAGGAGTCGCCCCCTGGTGGTCAGTAGAGAGAATGCAGTTTTAACACATGAACCATAGACTTCTATACAACCAGAGGAGTCGCCCCCGGTGGTCAGGAGAGAGAATGCAGCTTTAACACATGAACCATAGACTTCTATACAACCAGAAGAGTCGCCCCCTGGTGGTCAGGAGAGAGAATGCAGCTTTAACACATGAACCATAGACTTCTATACAACCAGAGGAGTCGCCCCCTGGTGGTCAGTGGAGAGAATGCAGCTTGAACACATGAAGTTGTAGATGAGAGTCTTCACCAAACTGTTGGAGGCAGACTGTGGTCTTAAATGTAATAAAACATGTTATAAATGTCTTCGGTATATTAAGACATAACTTCACTGGAACTAAGGGGCCGAGACCTAACCAGGAAAGAAGGAAAGAAGGAAAGAAGGAAAGAAGGAGGTGAAGTAAGAATCAGAAAGAGAGGAAGGGAACTGGGGATGAATTGGAAGAGGAGAAGAAGCTTTTAGGATGGGGAAGACGGTTAAGACGAGGAGGGGGGCGGACACACACGCACACGCACACACACACACACACACACACACACACACACACAGAGGTGACTGTGACGTCAAACCGGAGGCCAGCTGACTCTCCGCCGTGCTGCTCGCTGACCAGCCTCGCGCACATCATCCAGTGCTCCACGCGGCCGCCGCTGCACGCCCTTTAAAAGACGCCGAGGAGAAGGAGACAAAGGAGAAAGAGGAGCAGCAGGAGGAGCAGGAAGGAAGGAAAGGAAGAGGAGGAGGGTCCGCTCTCATTCTCTCGCGCATTATTCGTGTTTCTGGTCACGCGAGCTGTCTGGTTGTGACGGAGCATCTTTGTGTGTCTTGCCCCCCCCCCCCTCCTCCTCCCCCTCCCCCCATCCAGCCAGGTGTTGCATTCAAGCGCGAGCCCCCCTCGTGTCGATGGAGCGGAGCTCGCGCACTTGACTGTGATCCTGTCCGCGAGCCTCTTGAGCAACAACAAGTTGACCGACGTGTTGTGTTTCCTCACGGAACCGGATTCTATTATCGGATCTTCTCGTTTCGCCAGCTGACTTTACCGGATTTGTCTTCTTTTTCATCTTCTTATGAACAGGAATTAACGTGAATTGTGCTTTAATTTTTTTAATTTCCTCATAGCGCGCGAGACATTCTGTATATATATTTTTTGGGGGGGGGGGGGGGGGGGGGGGTCCGGACTGACACCGCGTGCACCCCGACACCACCCGCCTTGTTGTTGTTTTCTCACGGCTCTTCCGGGGCGCCGCGCGGCACCCTGATGGTGCGGACGGGCAGCGCACGAGCTGCCGCTTGGACACGCGGCGCGGCGATTGTTTTTGTCCGCCCCTCAGCACGCGAGCCCCGGTGCTGCTGCTGATGATGATGATGGTGGTGGTGATGATGGTGATGATGATGATGATGATGGTGGTGATGGTGCACGGTTAATCTGGGAGATGCTTTTCCACTCGAGTCGGTTTCACGTGCTGCTTCTTCAGTGGATTCGTTCACGTGACGATGACCTCCAACCGCGCGCTTTCACCCCGCGCCGCGCGCGCCGCGCCCCCGGTTCGATGCGCACGGTGAGGACGTCCCCCCCCCAACAGTCAATGAGATAACTCACCACCGGGACACACGGAGGGATCATAACAACCGACACAAGCGGCGGAGAGGAGGACACGGCGGCGGCGATGGAGCTGTCGGAGGTCCGGTGCTCCAGCGCGAGCGAGGAGCTGTACACCATCAACAAGACCCCGAGCGGCAGCGACAGCGGCGGCGGCGACAGCGGCGGCAGCGCGCGACCCAAGCGGCTGCTGTGGCAGAACGCGGTGCGGCACATCACCGAGCAGCGGTTCATCCACGAGCAGGGCGGCGGAGGGGGGGCGAAGGGCACCGGGCCGGACGAGCCCTACGACCCGAGCCCGGACGCGAGGAAGCAGTCTGCGGGGCGCACGTCGGTGGGGGACCGGCACAACAACGGCGGCACCAAGGTGTTCCCGGAGCGGGCCAGCAGCGACCTGGGCTTCCTGCAGATCGACTGCGCCCCGAGCAACTCGGACTTCTTCCTGAACTGGGGCTACACGTACCGGGGCGTCATCTTCCCGACGCTGCGGAACGCCTTCAAGTCCCGAGACCTGGAGCGGCTCTACCAGCGCTACTTCCTGGGCCAGAGGCGCAAGTCGGTGGTGGTGATGAACCTCCTGGACGTGGTGACCAAGCTCACCTTGCTGGTGCTGCACCTCACGCTGGCCTCGTCCCCGATGGACCCGATCAAAGGCACGCTGCTGGGCTTCTTCACGGGCGTCGAGGTGGTCATCTGCGCCTTGGTGGTGGTGCGCAAGGACACCACGTCGCACAGCTACCTGCAGTACAGCGGCGTGGTCACCTGGGTGGCCATGGCCACGCAGATCCTGGCCACCGGGCTGGGCTACGGGCTGCTGGGGGACGGCGTGGGCTACGTGCTCTTCACGCTGTTCGCCACCTACAGCATGCTGCCGCTGCCGCTCACCTGGGCCATCATGGCCGGCCTGTTCACCTCGGGGCTCCACATCCTGGTCCAGATGCTCATCTCCCAGCATGCAACGCTGTCTACCAACCAGGTGAGCTCTCACCTGTCCCCCCCACACATTGATCCTTCTCTCTATCTCATTCCACACCTCCATCTCTCCTCCTCTTGTCTTCTACATTCTGCCCCTTCTCTCTCCCATGTTGCTCTCACCTCCTTTCCTCATTCCTCAGTCCTCATCTCCTTTCCTAAGGGTACCCTCCCCCCATCGTTCTCCATCTTCCTCCCACTTTCCTAATTTCACCTCTTCATCCTCCACCTTTTACTCCTTTTATCTCCTTCTTTTGTCTCCTCCTTTTTTTCCTCAATCTCCACCTTCCTCTACTCTTCTCCAGTGTTGACCTCCTCCTCCTCCTCCTCCTCCTCCTCCTCCTCCTCTTCCTCCTCCTCCTCCTCCCTAATCTCCCTCCCCCTAATCCTCTACACCTCCCTTAGACTTCCCCTCTTTTCCTTCTCTCCCATGTTGTTCACACCTCCTCTCCTCTTTTTTCTCTTCCTCCTCTTCCTCCTCCTCCTCCTCCTTCTCCTCCTCCTCCTCTTCCGCCTCCTCCTCCTTATCCTCCTCCTCCTCCCTAATCTCCCTCCCCCTAATCCTCTCCACCTCCCTTAGACTTCCCCTCTTTTCCTTCTCTCCCATGTTGTTCACACCTCCTCTCCTCCTTTTTCTCTTCCTCCTCCTCCTCTTCCTCCTTCTCCTCCTCCTCCTCCCTAATCTCCCTCCCCCTAATCCTCTCCACCTCCCTTAGACTTCCCCTCTTTTCCTTCTCTCCCATGTTGTTCACAC
Source organism: Cyclopterus lumpus (assembly GCF_009769545.1). Classification (NCBI taxonomy): domain Eukaryota; kingdom Metazoa; phylum Chordata; class Actinopteri; order Perciformes; family Cyclopteridae; genus Cyclopterus; species Cyclopterus lumpus. The sequence goes on along the minus strand of NC_046982.1, from coordinate 21,936,044 downwards.
CTCCTCTCCTCCTCCTCATCTTCCTCCTCTTCCTCATTCTCCTTCTTCTTCTCCTCTTCCTCCTCCTCCTCCTCCTCCTCCCTAATCTCCCTCCCCCTAATCCTCTCCACCTCCCTTAGACTTCCACTCTTTTCCTTCTCTCCCATGTTGTTCACACCTCCTCTCCTCCTTTTTCTCTTCCTCCTCCTCCTCTTCCTCCTTCTCCTCCTCCTCCTCCCTAATCTCCCTCCCCCTAATCCTCTCCACCTCCCTTAGACTTCCCCTCTTTTCCTTCT
>NC_046982.1:21918269-21928269 GCF_009769545.1 Cyclopterus lumpus | reverse complement strand
TCTTTAGTAGTTTTAACAAAATGTTTTCTCTCATTTAAAATTGTTCTTTTGAAGATTCTTCGTGGACGAACTCAGAACAGTCGATTAAAACAACTTATGGATGATAAACATTCTGAGCGTTGGTTGACCAGCAACGTCTGTCGTCACGCTAACTCTCCGGCTAACGGGACTCTTTCTTTGGGCTTTCGGGGGATGATGACGTCATTGAATCACTATTCTGCATCTTGTTGAGCCTCTTCTTTAAACCAATCACAGTCGTCTTGGGGGGCTGTTCTAACACGCCCTTTCCATCGGTGGGCGTCTCCGTGAGCTTGAGAGTGGGCGGAGCCACTCTGCACGCTGCAGCTCCTCCCCCCCTCCATGAAAGTGAGGAGACGGGACGACGACGGGGCTCCTTCATCTCCTCTCTTTCCTCCTCCTCCTCCTTTATCTCCTTCTCCTCCTCCTCCTCCTTCATCTCCTCTCTTTCCTCCTCCTCCTCCTTCATCTCCTCTCTTTCCTCCTCCTCCTCCTTTATCTCCTCTCTTTCCTTCTCCTCCTCCTTCATCTCCTCTCTTTCCTCCTCCTCCTCCTCCATCTCCTCTCCTCCTCCTCCTTCATCTCCTCTCTTTCCTCCTCCTCCTCCTTTATCTCCTCCTCCTCCTCCTCCTCCATTATCTCCTCTCTTTCCTCCTCCTCCTCCTTCATCTCCTCTCTTTCCTCCTCCTCCTCCTTCATCTCCTCTCTTTCCTCCTCCTCCTCCTCCTTCATCTCCTCTCTTTCCTCCTCCTCCTCCTTTATCTCCTCCTTCTCCTCCTCCTCCATTATCTTCTCTCTTTCCTCCTCCTCCTCCTTTATCTCCTCCTTCTCCTCCTCCTCCATTATCTCCTCTCTTTCCTCCTCCTCCTCCTCCTCCTCCTCCTTTATCTCCTCCTCCTCCTTTATCCGGACAGTCTTGCCGTACCAGACAGGGCACTCAGCCGTTCTTAATATTTAATGAAGGATCGAGGCTTTCGGGGCTTTTTCAGCTTTTCAAGGCTGAGTTTCTCTTTTTTTTGCTCGTTGACCTCCGAAAGCATTTTTTTTTTAAAAATCAAATTGCCGTAGACGTGAAAAGCTTTTACCGTCTTCATTGTTATTCTACCCGGCGTGAATAAACCCTCAAATCCGGGCGGGAAATAAACACTTTTCATCCGTTTAGGAATCAGCGAACGTTATTAGAAGCACACAAACACAACAAACGTGTCTTAAAGATTCTGCAATATTGTAAAAGCTTCCTTCAAATATATTAAATTGAATAACGTATTTATTTTCTACCTAGAATTATTTCCATTAGTACCATAACCTTCATTTCCCTCTTGACTCCGTTTCTGAGACGTTCCTGGTTCCCAGAGGATGTTCGCCGGTTACTTTTCCTCTCATTACTTTTTGCTTGTTCTATTTCCATAAAGCAGAAAGCAACGTTGACCAACAACATCCCGTTGCCAATGGCGCTGCATTTTACTTTTTAAAAGAGGGCAATATTCAGACATTAAGATGTTCCTGTGAATGTAAAAACACACCTCTTAACTAGGAGACTAAATACGGCCCCTTGGTCATTTTGCCCCTTGGTCCTTTGACCCCTTGGCCCTTTGATCATTTTGCCCCATGGTCATTTGGCCCCTTGACCCCTTGGTCCTTTGACCCTTTGGCCCCTTGGTCCTTTGGTCCTTTGGTCCTTTGGTCCCTTGGTCCTTTGGTCCTTTGGTCATTTGGCCCCTTGGTCCTTTGGTCCTTTGGTCATTTTGCCCCTTGGTCCTTTGGCCCCTTGGTCCTTTGGTCCTTTGGCCCCTTGGCCCTTTGACCCTTTGGCCCTTTGGTCCTTTGGCCCCTTGGTCCTTTGGTCCTTTGGTCATTTGGCCCCTTGGTCCTTTGGTCATTTGACCCCTTGGCCCTTTGGTCATTTTGCCCCTTGGTCCTTTGGCCCCTTGGTCCTTTGGTCCTTTGGTCCTTTGGCCCCTTGGTCCTTTGGTCCTTTGGCCCCTTGGTCCTTTGGTCCTTTGGTCCTTTGGCCCCTTGGTCCTTTGGTCCTTTGGCCCCTTGGTCCTTTGGTCCTTTGGTCCTTTGGCCCCTTGGTCCTTTGGTCATTTGGCCCCTTGGTCCTTTGGTCATTTGGCCCCTTGGTCCTTTGGTCATTTGGCCCCTTGGTCCTTTGGTCCTTTGGCCCCTTGGACCTTTGGTCATTTTGCCCCTTGGTCCTTTGGCCCTTCATTCCTCAACAACAACAACAGTTAGGTTTAAACAACAACAACAGTTAGGTTAAGACAACAACAACAACAGTTAGGTTTAGACAACAACAACATCAACAGTTAGGTTTAGACAACAACAACTGTTAGGTTAAGACAACAACAACAACAGTTAGGTTTAGACAACAACAACTGTTAGGTTAAGACAACAACAACATCAACAGTTAGGTTTAGACACCATCAACACTTAGGTTAAAACAACAACAGTAAAACAACAACAACAGTTAGGTTAAAACAACAACAACAGTTAGATTAAAACAACAACAACAGTGAGGTTTAGACAAAAACAACTGTTAGGTTAAGACAACAGCTGTTAGGTTTAGACAACAACAACAGTTAGGTTAAAACAACAACAACAGTTGGGTTAAGACAACAACAACAGCAGTTAGGTTTAGACAACAAAACCAACAGTTAGGTTTAGACAACAACAACTTTTCAAACCCACTGGTGTTTTGGGGTTGGGGTTCAGGTTTATTTTAAATGTCTTGTTGTAAACATAATTTTTTTAGCGCTCTACTCGGTGTCGACCCCACAGATTAAAACGTGTGTGATATGCAACATTTGTCCAGTTTGAGTCTGAGAACACATTGAGTGGTTTTAGGCTTAAAGTGAGGGTGATTTTGGGCTTATTCTTCACATTGAGGATTACCTCCCGGCTGTAATCTATTCATAGCAGCCAGCAGCGCTCACTCCTCTGGGGTCGGCTTTTAATGAGATTACTTCTGGATTACTGTTATCTGTTTGAAATGTGAAAAAAAACAGCAGGTACTCGGAAAAAGGAACCAACGGCGTCTGTATTAAATTCTGGTGGTGAAGAAAACAAAACTTTTAGTTAACAAGTGTTTTCTGTGTCCGTTTTTTATTCTTTACTTCAGTCCGTGTCTGAAATTATAATTAATTCAAGAGAATGACGGGCGCTTTGAATTAGGTTAATAGTTCCATCATCAACACAGGTTTCTTGTCATGTGTAAACACGTTTAAGCTCTAGTCAGTAAAACATTACAACGCTATTGTGATGCGTTCAAGCTCTATTCAGTAAAACATTACAACGCTATTGTGATGCGTTCAAGCTCTAGTCAGTAAAACATTACAACGCTATTGTGATGCGTTCAAGCTCTATTCAGTAAAACATTACAACGCTATTGTGATGCGTTCAAGCTCTATTCAGTAAAACATTACAACGCTATTGTGATGCGTTCAAGCTCTAGTCAGTAAAACATTACAACGCTATTGTGATACGTTCAAGCTCTATTCGGTAAAACATTACAACGCTATTGTGATGCGTTCAAGCTCTATTCGGTAAAACATTACAACGCTATTGTGATGCGTTCAAGCTCTATTCGGTAAAACATTACAACGCTATTGTGATGCGTTCAAGCTCTATTCAGTAAAACATTACAACGCTATTGTGATGCGTTCAAGCTCTAGTCAGTAAAACATTACAACGCTATTGTGATACGTTCAAGCTCTATTCGGTAAAACATTACAACGCTATTGTGATGCGTTCAAGCTCTATTCGGTAAAACATTACAGCGCTATTGTGATGCGTTCAAATGCATGTCTGATAGTTTACCGTTCTGTCTTTAGCAGTGACATCATAGATCTTTTGCGGTTCACAACATGAGTTCATGGCAGAGGAAGTCGGAGCGCTGGAATCCAAACGGAGCCGTTTGACACTTGAAAACCGCCGAGCTGCCTGTGAATTCCCCCCGAGCTCCGTCTGCAGGTTGACACCCTGGTATTACACAACACCGACGACGGCGGTCTGTCATGTGTGATATGATTGTGCCGGAGGGGGAAACCATTAGCTTTTAGAGAGTGTCACAGAGTCACCGCGGCCAAATGTGTCCTCGCCAGAGACTGGGAAGTGGCTCCCCGGTTGAGAGTGTCGCTCTGAGCAGCGGCGCCTTTGCCGATGTGCGACCGGGATGTTCTTTAAAGCGGTTTTGCTGTGGGGGAAGAAAAAAATAAAATACACCCATCCATCGTTAACGCTCAATTCAGTATGTTTTGAGTATTGGACAAAAAGGGAATCACAACACTGTCATGACGTGACGTGGTGGAGCCGGTGAATCGGTGCCGTGAAGGGGTTCGGGTCGCCGGGTTCAGCTTCAAGCTTTTGTGTTTCATGGAATTTTATTTTATTATCTAGTTTGACAGATTTTCCAGTGTTGCTGGCATTTCGCTAGCTCCGGCTAACGTTACACCCCCCGCTAGCAGCTACTCCGTGTATATACACACAATAAAAAAATAAAATAAAAAAAATGTATATATATATATACATACATATACTTGACACATTACAGGCTCACGGTATTACTCACATGGCACAACTCTTTCCTTCTTGCACTGCTTTCCCACGAGAACACAAGAACACAAGTACACGAGAACACAAGTACACGAGAACACAAGAACACGAGTACACAAGAACACGAGAACACAAGAACACGAGTACACAAGAACACAAGTACACAAGAACACAAGTACACGAGAACACAAGTACACGAGAACACAAGTACACGAGAACACAAGAACACAAGTACACAAGAACACAATTACACAAGAACACAAGTACACGAGAACACAAGTACACGAGAACACGAGTACACAAGAACACAAGTACACAAGAACACAAGTACACGAGAACACAAGTACACAAGAACACGAGTACACAAGAACACAAGTACACAAGAACACAAGTACACGAGAACACAAGTACACAAGAAAACGAGTACACAAGAACACAAGTACACAAGAACACGAGTACACAAGTACACAAGAACACAAGTACACAAGAACACGAGTACACAAGTACACGAGTACACAAGAACACAAGTACACAAGAACACAAGTACACAAGAACACAAGTACACAAGAACACAAGTACACGAGAACACAAGTAGACGAGTACACAAGAACACAAGTACACAAGTACACAAGAACACGAGTACACAAGAACACAAGTACACAAGAACACGAGAACACAAGAACACAAGTACACAAGAACACAAGTACACAAGAACACGAGAACACAAGAACACAAGTACACAAGTCCACAAGTCCACAAGAACACAAGAACACAAGTACACGAGAACACAAGTACACAAGTACACAAGAACACAAGTCCACGAGAACACAAGTACACAAGTACACAAGAACACGAGTACACAAGAACACAAGTACACAAGAACACAAGTCCACAAGTACACAAGAACACAAGCCCACAAGTACACAAGAACACAAGTACACAAGAATACAAGTCCACAAGTACACAAGAACACAAGTACACAAGTACACAAGAACACGAGTACACGAGAACACAAGTCCACAAGAACACAAGTACACAAGTACACAAGAACACAAGTACACAAGAACACAAGAACACAAGTACACAAGAACACAAGTACAGACAAGAAGGCATATCGATGAACGGCCCTGGTGAGTGACAGAAAACGCGACAGAAACAGACGAGTGACAACAAAAGCACCCAGAAGGTCTGGACCTCACAGTTCCCGCGTAGCGTGAAACGTGATATCGGATCGGCGCACACAGGCCTTTGTGACCGGGATCAGGATCGTGGGCCTTTGTGACCGGGATCAGGATCGTGGGCCTTTGTGACCGGGATCTGGATCGTGGGCCTTTGTGACCGGGATCAGGATCGTGGGCCTTTGTGACCGGGATCTGGATCGTGGGCCTTTGTGGCCGGGATCAGGATCGTGGGCCTTTGTGGCCGGGATCAGGATCGTGGGCCTTTGTGGCCGGGATCAGGATCGTGGGCCTTTGTGGCCGGGATCAGGATCGTGGGCCTTTGTGACCGGGATCTGGATCGTGGGCCTTTGTGACCGGGATCTGGATCAGAAGGGAGGAGCTCACGTGTTGCGTAACGCTGACTCGTGCAGACGGGGTACAAAGGGAGGACTCCATTGGTGATAACCATAAATCCACCGTAGGAGAAATATGGATGACCTCGTCCCCCGCGAGAGGGAACGCCAGGAGGCGTCGGATGCGTTCCAGTCGAGAGATGCGTGTCGGCTCTCGGTGCATTCGCTCATCAATCCATCGGAGTCGTTTACGGCCCGGCGGAGAGCCGGCGGCTCGCCACGGCGCCACTTTCTGCTGCTCGCTCCGAGAGGAAAACCAGACGTGAGGCAACGTCCGCTAAGTGACATTAAAGAGAGCGAGCTGAGGGGGAAATGTCACCCATCGCATGTTCGGGAAGTAGCTTCGCCGGAGGGGGAAAGCGTGTCGGGAGCTTCTGACGGACATCTCGGAGGGTTTCGTCAGGGGTCAGAGGTCGCCGTTATGAAAGCACTAGGGCGGTCTGGAGCCATGTGACTCCTTCTATTCTGGCTCTCCAGTGTGTTCAGGGAACCCGGAATGACTCGTGGAAATGTTTTCTCTGCGTGTGAAGCGTTCCGCCAGCTTCTGATCGCACATCGCGAAAACATATTGGTGAACATCTCGGGCTCTCGTCGCCGCGGTGACGCACGCCGTCGCTCGTCATGGCAGCCGTTCGACCAATTTACACGTTCGGCTTGAGAAAAACAAGCGAGCTGTGATTCTGGAGGATCAGCTGAAGTGTTTGTGGCTGTCAAACCAGCAATAACGTCTTTACACCGTTTAATCCATGCACCGTACTGGAGGCCAGAAACACCGGACGAATAATGTTTCAACAACGTGTGAATCGTGACACGAGCGCAGTCGAGATCCCCGTGATCTCTGAAAACCTTTTTACGGTATTGTACAGTGTGTGTTGCTACGTGGGCCTAAACAGGAAGGAGTGGGGTCCTTACTGGCAGGAAGTAGAGCGACCCGCTGGAAGTAGAGGTGGCGATGGTGTGTCGCCCCAAACACTAGTGGATCTGTCTCATAACTTAAAGACCACTTCCTGTCCAGAGAAATTTCATCTTAAAGCTTGCAGTCCCCCCCCCAAAAAAATAAAAAAGGTTTTTACTACCACCTCCATTCACTCGTTTCACTTGCATTCAAACCTGCAGATTGTCTCCGCTGAACGACGTCAGATATCGCCATGGTAACGAGCCGCATGTAGGTCACGTGCCATGGGATTCGTATTTTTGGAGCGCAAATTCGTGCGTTTTTTATTTCAAAATGGAATCAAAGAATAAAAAGTGCTTGAATGCAACCTTGTGATGTTCACACGGGGAGGAAGTACACAGGGAGGATGAATCAGGACACGTTTTAGTGGGAGTTGTGATACTAATATACCAAAGAGTGTGACAAAATCAATGCTATAATTTTAGGTTTTTCTCATATTTTGTCCAACTCATTTATATCGGGTTAGCTCCCAAAAATGATCTCGGAGTGGCACCAGCTTCCCCTTCCGACACTTTAATAATGTATAAAGCGCGCTGGTTTTAAAGTAACATCTTATAAAGAAGCTAAACGCGTAAAGTTGAAATGTAGTGGCCTAAAGATAGACGGGTTCATTCAATGGAAATAACCAAGTGACTTAAAGCTTTCATGTTAATGTTGTTTAAAGTGGTGCCTTCAGGAAACCTTTGTTTTTACTGCAGCCGGGTCTCCGTGTCACTCGGCTTTAGGCAACAGGACTCCTGGGTTAAGTTTGGGGTAGAACCACTCAGTATGTCCCTTTAAATCCAGAGTGAAGACCTTTCTATTTGCTGCCTTTACTTGAACCAGATTTAAGGATATTAATACATTTCTGTAATTTATTTCTTAATCTGCTTTTTTTAGTTTAGTTTTTTTTAGCTTTAGAATGTTTAAATAAATTTTTCGCATTATGTTTTGATGCTTTCGATGGTTTTATGTGGAGCACTTTGAATCCTAATGAACTGATACTTCCTGAAGTTAAATACGTTTATACGTGACATTTTGGTAATCCAGTGTGAATATCTCCCGAGTTATAGATATTTCTACAGTTTAGTTTAAACACACAAAGGAGGAGGTTCTCATTCTCATTTCTTTTGAGGTGTTTGAGAACGACTGAAGGGGTCTCGGTGGACTGAAGGTCCCCCTTTCACCTGCTGATGGGTGGAGCCCCATGAGCTTATTGAGTCATGTGGCATGAATTATTAATGAGGCCGTCCATCAGAAGGCTGAACGTCTTCATCTGGTGGTCAGTCAGAATGAATCCATATGAGCTTAGGTTAGGTTTAGACAACAACAACAGTTGGGTTTAGACAACAACAACAGTTGGGTTTAGACAACAACAACAGTTGGGTTTAGACAACAACAACAGTTGGGTTTAGACAACAACAACAGTTAGGTTTAGACAACAACAACAGTTAGGTTTAGACAACAACAACAGTTAGGTTTAGACAACAACAACAGTTGGGTTTAGACAACAACAACAGTCAGGTTTAGACAACAACAACAGTTAGGTTTAGACAACAACAACAGTTAGGTTTAGACAACAACAACAGTTAGGTTTAGACAACAACAACACTTAGGTTTAGACAACAACAACACTTAGGTTTAGACAACAACAACAGTTGGGTTTAGACAACAACAACAACAGTTAGATTTAGACAACAACAACACTTAGGTTTAGACAACAACAACAGTTAGGTTTAGACAACAACAACAGTTAGGTTTAGACAACAACAACGGTTTAGACAACAACAACAGTTAGGTTTAGACAACAACAACAGTTAGGTTTAGACAACAACAACAGTTGGGTTTAGACAACAACAACAGTTAGGTTTAGACAACAACAACAGTTGGGTTTAGACAACAACAACAGTTAGGTTTAGACAACAACAACAGTTAGGTTTAGACAACAACAACAGTTGGGTTTAGACAACAACAACAGTTGGGTTTAGACAACAACAACAGTCAGGTTTAGACAACAACAACAGTTAGGTTTAGACAACAACAACAGTTAGGTTTAGACAACAACAACAGTTGGGTTTAGACAACAACAGTTGGGTTTAGACAACAACAACAGTTAGGTTTAGACAACAACAACAGTTAGGTTTAGACAACAACAACACTTAGGTTTAGACAACAACAACACTTAGGTTTAGACAACAACAACACTTAGGTTTAGACAACAACAACAGTTGGGTTTAGACAACAACAACAACAGTTAGATTTAGACAACAACAACACTTAGGTTTAGACAACAACAACAGTTAGGTTTAGACAACAACAACAGTTAGGTTTAGACAACAACAACGGTTTAGACAACAACAACAGTTAGGTTTAGACAACAACAACAGTTAGGTTTAGACAACAACAACAGTTGGGTTTAGACAACAACAACAGTTAGGTTTAGACAACAACAACAGTTGGGTTTAGACAACAACAACAGTTAGGTTTAGACAACAACAACAGTTAGGTTTAGACAACAACAACAGTTGGGTTTAGACAACAACAACAGTTAGGTTTAGACAACAACAACGGTTTAGACAACAACAACAGTTAGGTTTAGACAACAACAACAGTTAGGTTTAGACAACAACAACAGGTGGGTTTAGACAACAACAACACACATGGTGTTTCAGTGTTCATCAGTAATCACGCGTCCTGCCCGTCTCTTTAATCTTTATGGTTTCTACCTCCGACAGCGCGTGTTTATTCCCCGGGTCACGCTGAATATGTCTCTCCTCACCCGTGAATCAAATTGAAAACATTACGATGATGACGACTATTATTAACCTTCGCCTCGTTATCTTCCACGTAGCTGTTTGTAAGCCTCCTAACGAGGCCTTGTTAAAAACATCCACATCTCCCGTTAACGAGTGCACCGGCGG
>NC_046982.1:21893269-21913269 GCF_009769545.1 Cyclopterus lumpus | reverse complement strand
TGGTCAGGAGAGAGAATGCAGCTGTAACACATGAAGCACAGACTTCTATACAACCAGAGGAGTCGCCCCCTGGTGGTCAGGAGAGAGAATGCAGCTTTAAGACATGAAGCATAGACTTCTATACAACCAGAGGAGTCGCCCCCTGGTGGTCAGGAGAGAGAATGCAGCTTTAACACATGAAGCATAGACTTCTATACAACCAGAGGAGTCGCCCCCTGGTGGTCAGGAGAGAGAATGCAGCTTTAACACATGAAGCATAGACTTCTATACAACCAGAGGAGTCGCCCCCTGGTGGTCAGGAGAGAGAATGCAGCTTTAACACATGAAGCATAGACTTCTATACAACCAGAGGAGTCGCCCCCTGGTGGTCAGGAGAGAGAATGCAGCTTTAACACATGAAGCATAGACTTCTATACAACCAGAGGAGTCGCCCCCTGGTGGTCAGGAGAGAGAATGCAGCTTTAACACATAAAGCATAGACTTCTATACAACCAGAGGAGTCGCCCCCTGGTGGTCAGGAGAGAGAATGCAGCTGTAACACATGAAGCACAGACTTCTATACAACCAGAGGAGTCGCCCCCTGGTGGTCAGGAGAGAGAATGCAGCTTTAAGACATGAAGCATAGACTTCTATACAACCAGAGGAGTCAACCCCTGGTGGTCAGGATAGAGAATGCAGCTTTAAGACATGAAGCATAGACTTCTTTACAACCAGAGGAGTCGACCCCTGGTGGTCAGGAGAAAGAATGCAGCTTTAACACATGAAGCATAGACTTCTATACAACCAGATGAGTCGACCCCTGGTGGTCAGTAGAGAGAATGCAGCTTTAACACATGAAGCATAGACTTCTATACAACCAGAGGAGTCGCCCCCTGGTGGTCAGGAGAGAGAATGCAGCTTTAAGACATGAAGCATAGACTTCTATACAACCAGAAGAGTCGACCCCTGGTGGTTAGGAGAGAGAATGCAGCTTTAACACATGAAGCATAGAGAGAGAATGCAGCTTTAACACATGAAGCATAGACTTCTATACAACCAGAGGAGTCGCCCCCTGGTGGTCAGGAGAGAGAATGCAGCTTTAAGACATGAAGCATATACTTCTATACAACCAGAGGAGTCGCCCCCTGGATTGTCAGTAGAGAGAGAATGCAGCTTTAAGACATGAAGCATAGACTTCTATACAACCAGAGGAGTCGACCCCTGGTGGTCAGGAGAGAGAATTCAGCTTTAACACATGAAGCATAGAGAGAGAATGCAGCTTTAACACATGAAGCATATACTTCTATACAACCAGAGGAGTCGCCCCCTGGATTGTCAGTAGAGAGAGAATGCAGCTTTAACACATGAAGCATAGACTTCTATACAACCAGAGGAGTCGACCCCTGGTGGTCAGGAGAGAGAATGCAGCTTTAACACATGAAGCATAGAGAGAGAATGCAGCTTTAACACATGAAGCATAGACTTCTATACAACCAGAGGAGTCGCCCCCTGGTGGTCAGGAGAGAGAATGCAGCTGTAACACATGAAGCACAGACTTCTATACAACCAGAGGAGTCGCCCCCTGGTGGTCAGGAGAGAGAATGCAGCTTTAAGACATGAAGCATAGACTTCTATACAACCAGAGGAGTCAACCCCTGGTGGTCAGGAGAGAGAATGCAGCTTTAAGACATGAAGCATAGACTTCTTTACAACCAGAGGAGTCGACCCCTGGTGGTCAGGAGAAAGAATGCAGCTTTAACACATGAAGCATAGACTTCTATACAACCAGATGAGTCGACCCCTGGTGGTCAGTAGAGAGAATGCAGCTTTAACACATGAAGCATAGACTTCTATACAACCAGAGGAGTCGCCCCCTGGTGGTCAGGAGAGAGAATGCAGCTTTAAGACATGAAGCATAGACTTCTATACAACCAGAAGAGTCGACCCCTGGTGGTTAGGAGAGAGAATGCAGCTTTAACACATGAAGCATAGAGAGAGAATGCAGCTTTAACACATGAAGCATAGACTTCTATACAACCAGAGGAGTCGCCCCCTGGTGGTCAGGAGAGAGAATGCAGCTTTAAGACATGAAGCATATACTTCTATACAACCAGAGGAGTCGCCCCCTGGATTGTCAGTAGAGAGAGAATGCAGCTTTAAGACATGAAGCATAGACTTCTATACAACCAGAGGAGTCGACCCCTGGTGGTCAGGAGAGAGAATTCAGCTTTAACACATGAAGCATAGAGAGAGAATGCAGCTTTAACACATGAAGCATATACTTCTATACAACCAGAGGAGTCGCCCCCTGGATTGTCAGTAGAGAGAGAATGCAGCTTTAACACATGAAGCATAGACTTCTATACAACCAGAGGAGTCGACCCCTGGTGGTCAGGAGAGAGAATGCAGCTTTAACACATGAAGCATAGAGAGAGAATGCAGCTTTAACACATGAAGCATAGACTTCTATACAACCAGAGGAGTCACCCTCTGGTGGTCAGCAGAGATAATGCAGCTTTAACACATGAAGCATAGACTTCTATACAACCAGAGGAGTCGCCCCCCTGGAGGTCAGGAGTGAGAATGCAGCTTCAACACATGAAGCACAGACTTCTATACAACCAGAGGAGTCGATGCCATAAAGTACTGAGGGGCGCTGCAAATCTGTTTCTGCGTTAGACAAGTGGATCTGCGTGAGTAGAAAAACCACAAGACAAATGTGGTTGTTGGTGTTGTTTCTCTGGGTCTGGAGGCTTTGGAGGATCCTGCTCCAGGAGCTTAGGCTGGCAGAGTCATCTTATGAATTATTCCTCTCAGACAGGCCTTTATGTAATGTGTTTCACAAGATTATGTTACTCATGTTTGCTTGTTTAATACTCTGTGTTGGACTGACTTTGTGTCAACATTTAATTCCTCTTTGCTCTAAATATGTTATTCACTGTATAACACACTTAGGAAATGTACAATATATATATATGTATATATATATATATATACATATATGTATATGTAATTATTTTATTACAAACTTGTAAAAGTGTCACTTTGCTGCATAAAAATCCCATTCATCAATTTTTCTGTAAAATTCTTGTTTTCTTTAAAAGCCACCAAGAAACTCATGTTTGATGCACAATAAAAATTATACAATAAACTTAAGTAGATTGATATTGCTTCAGAGAAATAATAATGTGTTTTTTCTTCTTGTCCCCCACAGGAGAGGCTGGTGTTATCAGTCCTGCCACGTTTTGTAGTTTTAGAAATGATCAACGACATGACAAATGTAGAGGACGAACACCTCCAGCATCAGTTCCACCGAATCTACATCCACCGCTACGAGAATGTCAGGTGAGGCAACGCGTTGACTTGTAATGTAGAGGGGGGATGGGACATCAGGTGAGGCAACGCGTTGACTTGTAATGTAGAGGGGGGATGGGACATCAGGTGAGGCAACGCGTTGACTTGTAATGTAGAGGGGGATGGGACATCAGGTGAGGCAACGCGTTGACTTGTAATGTAGAGGGGGGATGGGACATCAGGTGAGGCAACGCGTTGACTTGTAATGTAGAGGGGGGATGGGACATCAGGTGAGGCAACGCGTTGACTTGTAATGTAGAGGGGGGATGGGACATCAGGTGAGGCAACGCGTTGACTTGTAATGTAGAGGGGGGATGGGACATCAGGTGAGGCAACGCGTTGACTTGTAATGTAGAGGGGGGATGGGACATCAGGTGAGGCAACGCGTTGACTTGTAATGTAGAGGGGGATGGGACATCAGGTGAGGCAACGCGTTGACTTGTAATGTAGAGGGGGGATGGGACATCAGGTGAGGCAACGCGTTGACTTGTAATGTAGAGGGGGGATGGGACATCAGGTGAGGCAACGCGTTGACTTGTAATGTAGAGGGGGGATGGGACATCAGGTGAGGCAACGCGTTGACTTGTAATGTAGAGGGGGGATGGGACATCAGGTGAGGCAACGCGTTGACTTGTAATGTAGAGGGGGGATGGGACATCAGGTGAGGCAACGCGTTGACTTGTAATGTAGAGGGGGGATGGGACATCAGGTGAGGCAACGCGTTGACTTGTAATGTAGAGGGGGATGGGACATCAGGTGAGGCAACGCGTTGACTTGTAATGTAGAGGGGGGATGGGACATCAGGTGAGGCAACGCGTTGACTTGTAATGTAGAGGGGGGATGGGACATCAGGTGAGGCACGCGTTGACTTGTAATGTAGAGGGGGATGGGACATCAGGTGAGGCAACGCGTTGACTTGTAATGTAGAGGGGGGATGGGACATCAGGTGAGGCAACAAAGAGCATCTATTAAAATATATATATATCTATATAGATCTATATTTATATATATATATATATAGATCTATATATATATAGATATAGATATAGATGTAGATTTATATATATATATATATATATAGATATAGATGTAGATTTATATATATAGATATAGATATAGATATAGATATAGATGTAGATTTATAGATATAGATATAGATGTAGATTTATAGATATAGATATAGATGTAGATTTATAGATATAGATATAGATGTAGATTTATAGATATAGATATAGATATAGATGTAGATTTATATATATAGATCTATAGATCTATACGTTTTTAAGGAATACTTCACACACACGATGACCGCTCGCGTAGCAACTCGCCCGTTTCCTTGAATTTGTGACGAAAACGTTGTTTCGCTCTACGATAATTTGATGGAGAGTCAAAACAAAAACATAAAAGTTGGATTTCTACCTCTCTTAAAAAAAGAACAACAACGTTAAAACAACAACGAATGCTTAAATACATTTTTTTTTCTAAACGAGGCTTTTGTCAGTTCTTCTCCCGGAGGTCAAAGGTCACGTCTGGGGCATGAAGTATTCCTCGTGAGTAGTGACATGTGGGCGCTTTTCTTCTTAATATCAAAGTGACACTTCCGTATTTTATTCAGCATTCTTTTCGCAGACGTGAAAGGCTTCACGAACCTGTCCACCACGCTGTCGGCCCAGGAGCTCGTCCGCATGCTGAACGAGCTGTTCGCTCGCTTCGACCGCCTGGCGCACGTGAGCCGCCTCGTCAATCACTTCGATTCAGCCGGCGCAATCTGGATTATTGTTGTTGTTATTGTGATTCATTTATCACAGATGTTGCAGTATGTATATACTGGGTTTGTCATGGAAAACCTGGAAAAGTCATGGACATTTTTAAATGGTTATTTCCAGGCTTGGAAAAGTCCTTTAAAAAAAAAAAAAAAAAAAAAATGTAATCCCAAAAGTTTTGGTTAAAAGAATAATCATTTATATAAATATTTATTCTTTTAATCAAAGTATTGTCCCTCATTAATTTGTGTCATTTGAGGAATACTCATATATATCATGGAAAGTCATGAAAAGTCAACATCTGTATGATATATGTTTACGTCATCTAAATATTGTACCGTATGCGGACGTTAGCCTGTTGTTGTTGTTGTTTACATTTTATCCCACACGGCGCCAGAGTAAACGGCCAAATTTTTTTGTTTTTTTTGGTTTGTATGGTTTTTATTTTATTTACGTTTTTTTGTTATTCATTAAGAATTAAAAGTTAATTACTCTTTGAAAAGAATGTGCTTGCATTGCCATGTTATTGTATTTTCATTTTATCGTGGCATAACATACGATGGCAATCATATCTTTTATCACAGTTATTTCTATATTTCCATATCTTACTGGTTATGGTTTGAAGATATTCGTAATAATCAAAACTGTATTTTAAGTTAAATGTATGCATTTTCAAGGAAATAATAGCCTTACTTTTATAATAAAGTTACGACATATTTCCAGGCCCAATAACAAATGGTCTTTATATTTAAATTGTGATAAAATTGTTGTTTGATTTGACGAAGCGCGTCATAACCCCCCCCCCTCAGGGCGCCAGATAAAGAATATTTCCTTCAAAACAACAGTATTAATGTTCCCCTGATATCAGACCTTTTTAAATTGCCACTTTTCTGTGTTTAATGAGTGATTTTTAATTGTATAAACGTTCCTTTGCAGGAGAACCACTGCCTCCGGATCAAGATCCTGGGGGACTGCTACTACTGCGTGTCCGGCCTCCCGGAGCCGCGGCAGGACCACGCCCACTGCTGCGTGGAGATGGGCCTCAGCATGATCAAGACCATCAGGTAGCATTCATATCCATAACTCGCACACCATTCGGTGTGAAGCTAAATGAACCAAAAGGTCCTCCTACAAAATAAGAGCCTTATAGTTATTGGAGACGATAAGATACATGGATATGATCCACGTTATTTTTTATTTGTTTACGTTATTTCGTTATTGTAAGATATTTATTACCACTGTCATTTAATTAAATTAAATTAGTATTATTTAATCCTTTTATTCTATGTTCATTGTTATGCACTTTTCACGAGTTAAATTCCTTGTTTGTGCACCGAACTCGGCCGATACATAATTCTGGTTATGATTATAGACAAAGCATGTACGTTATTTCCATATTGTAAGATATTTCATTCAGCCATTCACACCCATTAAATTATATTAAATTTAGTATCCATCCATCCATCCATTTTCAATACCGCTTATCCTCATTAGGGTCGCAGGGGCGCTGGAGCCTAACCCAGCTGACATAGGGCGAAGGCAGGGGACACCCTGGATAGGCCGCCAGTCCATCGAGGGCACATGTAGGGACATACAACCATTCACTCTCACATTCACACCTATGGGCAATTTAGAGATCAATTAACCTGCAGCATGTCTTTGGACTGTGGGAGGAAGCCGGAGAGCCCGGAGAGAACCCACGCTGCCACGTATCATTTAATTTAATTTACATTTTAAGATACATGGATATAATCCACATTATTATTTTTCTTACGTTATTTCCTCTTAAAAGCCGTGTTTATTTTCAGTTGTCGAGCGGCAAAATAATTGTCAATGAGTCGTGTTAACTCATCTGGAGCCCTGGAGATATTCATAAGAGATATTAAGATATCATGGAACCAGCTGGTTCCACTGGTCCCCGTGGCTCCGTTCTGAAGGGCCACTACCCAGTCGAGGGTGCTCTGAAACGGGGGCACAGGGTCAAGTGAGGGGGGACGGGGCTCTAAGCCACCAGCGTGGCACCGCGAGGGGGCGGAGTCTCTTTTAATGTTTTCACAATAAGCAGCATGACTTTCATGGAGCGTGACAGGCTGTAGCTGCCAGGACATCGCTGACCTCTGACCTCCCACAGGGAGGCGATGACCTCCATTAAGTATCATCGTCGTCGTGAGTAACCGCGGCCGGCCTCGAGGTGACTTTACGTACCTGTCAAAAAAACTCCCAGCATTCCTTTCACCTCGCATTCATGTCGCTTCTTTTTCACGGAGCGTGAAATGAGTCCGGGAGGCGTGACGGCCCTCGAGACTTCTATCAGCTGCAGCTCGTTGTGCTTTTATTGTGGCGGGGGGGGGGGGCTAATGAATGTATGAAATGAGAAACACATTTATTAAACCCGCGTGCTCATTTCTTGGTAAAGTTATGAACAATGTTCGTTCTGTTTTCTGCAAAGGTCGAGTTCATGGATATTAATTAGCTGAATTAATGCACAAACATCTGCCCAAAGAAAAAATATTGTACTAAAATATACACGTTCATTGTTAAAAAATTAAAAATCTCTTTTTATTCATTTAAAGATTCATTTTAATTACAATATTAAACCCTATTATTAGTATAAGTCAATTTAAGGGACCACACCAGTGTCTTTGCATGTTTTATATCAATGATTAATTTAAAATGAATTTCACAATGAAGCTGGTTGCTGGTTCAGCTCCTTGTCCAGGTGTCCTTGAGCGAGGCACCGAACCTCCCGCTGAAGGACGAGGTGTCGGGTATCATCATGTCTTCTGTTTCTATTTTGTTTTCCTTCTTCCAGATACGTGAGATCACGAACGAAACACGACATCGACATGCGCATCGGGATCCACTCGGGCTCCGTGCTGTGCGGCGTGTTGGGACTCAGGAAGTGGCAGTTCGACGTCTGGTCCTGGGACGTGGACATCGCCAACAAGCTGGAGTCCGGAGGAATCCCAGGGTGAGGGGGGTAGTACCTTTAGGGGGGGGGGGGTACATTATATGTATATATGTAGCAAAGGTGCACCGCCAGGAACGCATGTTGAGATGGTTACCCACAAGTCAATGCTTCACCTTCACCATCCATGCATTGACCTCCAATGGTAAAGACATTGACCTTCAGCGTCTTTACTCTTAACCATTCAAGGTCACACAATCTATGATGACACCCACTATTGTTTATTTCTTTCAAAATTAAAAGAACTGTTGGAAAAAACAGTTTATATTTGTTCCTATTAATGAATAGTAAACATAAGACACAACATATTTTCCAAGCTTAGAGGTTTTAGTTGTTTTGCATTTAATTTTAAAAGAGACTTTTTAAAAACTATTTCTTTCAGTCATTTCTTCAAATAGTTTGAGATCCTTCGTGTCTTTAGAAAATGTCAATTTGTGTTTATTTTGAGCTTCATACACAATGATGGGACATTTTGCTGTCATCCATGTAAAGTGTCTTCCAAATTAAATCTGCGTTTTCACTCTGTTGATGTTCCCATTTGGCCTTGAGACTCGGGGGGGGATTAGTTCTCTGACGGCTGGTTTTAAACACGGACCGGTGGCCTCGGCCGAACTCCAGTTGCATAACGTGGACGGAGGCCACAGAGTCCTTTCTGCCACGGACTGGACCTCCGAGCTCTTTAGGCTGGTGGTGGAAGTAACATCCTTCCTGTTGGGTTTAAGTTGTAGCATTGTGGATGTAAACTAGAACTTGACTGGTTGGCCAAACAACCACAAGGCGGTATTTCTAGTGTTTTGTTGACTTGGTTAACACAACTACCAAAAGATTGTGAACTCCTCAGTAAGGTTTAAGTAACACTTCGTACTTAGTTAGGTTAGCTGGGTCGAGTTAAAATAAAATAGAGTTTGAACAGCATCTTGTTTCTTCACTAGCTGCCCTGGATGGGTCGTAAAGAGATACCTTTGACATTACGATGCATTCACTTTCAGGTCGCTTGTATGGCTACAAACACCGTAGCTATACAATTTACTTTCATAAATTAGAAATAATCAGTTTTTAAATTGACATTAACATTAATCAGAAGACTGAATGAACCCTGCAGCTCTATGGAGCGCTTTAGCCTCTTTTAGCTCCTTTCAGAACAGTTAGAGACGAGCAGGTGGAGAAAGCATCTGTTTCCTCGCGTTACCTTTAAAAGGTGATAACGTGTCAGTCAGCTTGTTGTGGAGCTCTGCCGCCCCCTCGTGGCCAAAGCTTGAAAGCCAGATCATAAAATATGCTCCGATGAATCTGACTGGACTGGTTCCCCGTCGGCGTTCCAGGAGGATCCACATCTCCAAAGCGGCTCTGGACTGTTTGAACGGCGCCTACGAGGTGGAGGAGGGCCACGGGAAGGACCGCAACGACTTCCTGCGCCGCCACAACATCGAGACCTACCTGATCAAGCAGCCGGAGGAGAGCACGCTCAGCCTGCCGGAGGACATCATGAAGGACTCGTCCAGCACGGCCGACCGGCGGGCCAGCAGCACCACCTTCAACGAGGCGTCCTGGAACCCGGAGCTGCCCTTCGACAACATCGTGGGGAAGCAGAACGTGAGTTATACCACTTGTGTTTTGTGTGAGTGGAGATTACGCAATCTCTCTGTCTGTGAGGATGATGAGCTTCTGATTGTGGGGCAACATTATTAAAATCATCCTCTTCATCCCTTCTTCATTTGTCACGCTCTTTTCCTTTGGCAACCAATCAGCCCCCGGAGGCCTCGCAGCGAGAGGCCCGTTGATTTTAAACACCACCGAGTCGTCAGCAAACTCTTGATCCGTTCTCTGAAACATTGAGTAACTTCTTAAAGCGTGTGAAGGAAAGATGTGAGAATGACTCAAACATTTCAACCCATATCTAATCAGCGATGTGCACATGAAGGCGAATGTTCTGATGGTTCATATGTGAGAAGCTCCTCTTTCAAAGAGTGTGTTTGTGCTGCGTTTGGCCAGAAGACTAAAGTTACAGTAAAAGCATTGATGTCCTCTGCTGCAGCTTTGACCCGTGGTTCACTGCTGGGTTCTTTCATGTCCTGCACATGCTGCCCCTTCGTGGGAATAATCCTTTTAAAAAGTTACAGCTCTCTATGCAGACAATGTCACAGTTTACTTATGTATTTATTATCCCGGTCATGTGTTCTGGAGGACTTCTGCCCATCACAGTGGGAAGGAAATCCTCGATTCCCTCTTTTCATTCGCTAGCAATCAACACACAATCAAACGTAGTTGTGACTTCTGACCATCATGGGAAGTTTTTGATTTGTTCCCGATATTTACATCTGGTGAACATTGATAATCTTCGAATCCAGCTGCAGGTGGTCCCTGGATATGAAGCGGAGGACATTGTTTGTCCCAATAAAACAGGAAGAACAACGTAAAGGAGTTGCTAAGAAAAGATCCTCTGCTCCTCCCGTCCAGTGCTTGCACACCGGACAGGACCTCCAATGTGGAAATAGCCCCTCCCAGTACACATGTGTCACTCCCAGTACACATGTGTCACTCCTAGTACGCAGAGAACAGAATAATGGATGAAAACCCATTCACTTTCCTGGGATTCCTTCCAGACAAACGTTGGTCCCAAGCCCACACAGAGAGCCCCCACCAACATACACACACACACTTCCACTCAGATATGTCATCACACATATTAGCTCTGGGGGGTAACACTGAATATTCAGGCCACATTTGCATCCCAGACTGGTTGGAGGGGACGAGTTGTTGAGCGCCAGAAAGCCGCCGCCTGGACTAAATGTTCCTCCAGGAGCAGAACACTGGTCTCCTACACACTGGTCTCCTACACACTGGTCTCTGGTCTCCTGAACACTGGTCTCTGGTCTCCTGAACACTGGTCTCCTGCACACTGGTCTCCTGAACACTGGTCTCTGGTCTCCTGAACACTGGTCTCCTGAACACTGGTCTCCTGCACACTAGTCTCCTGAACACTGGTCTCCTGCACACTGGTCTCCTGAACACTGGTCTCCTGCACACTAGTCTCCTGAACACTGGTCTCCTGAACACTGGTCTCCTGAACACTGGTCTCTGGTCTCCTGAACACTGGTCTCCTGAACACTGGTCTCCTGAACACTGGTCTCCTGCACACTGGTCTCCTGAACACTGGTCTCTGGTCTCCTGAACACTGGTCTCCTGAACACTGGTCTCCTGCACACTAGTCTCCTGAACACTGGTCTCCTGCACACTGGTCTCCTGAACACTGGTCTCCTGCACACTAGTCTCCTGAACACTGGTCTCCTGCACACTAGTCTCCTGAACACTGGTCTCCTGAACACTGGTCTCCTGAACACTGGTCTCTGGTCTCCTGAACACTGGTCTCCTGAACACTGGTCTCCTGCACACTGGTCTCCTGAACACTGGTCTCTGGTCTCCTGAACACTGGTCTCCTGAACACTGGTCTCCTGCACACTAGTCTCCTGAACACTGGTCTCCTGCACACTGGTCTCCTGAACACTGGTCTCCTGCACACTAGTCTCCTGAACACTGGTCTCCTGCACACTGGTCTCCTGCACGCTGGTCTCCTGAACACTGGTCTCCTGTACGCTGGTCTCCTGAACACTGGTCTCCTCAACACTGGTCTCCTGCACGCTGGTCTCCTGAACACTGGTCTCCTGAACACTGGTCTCCTGCACGCTGGTCTCCTGAACACTGGTCTCCTGCACGCTGGTCTCCTGAACACTGGTCTCCTGCACGCTGGTCTCCTGCACGCTGGTCTCCTGAACACTGGTCTCCTGAACACTGGTCTCCTAAACACTGGTCTCCTGCACGCTGGTCTCCTGAACACTGGTCTCCTGTACGCTGGTCTCCTGAACACTGGTCTCCTGAACACTGGTCTCCTGAACGCTGGTCTCCTGAACACTGGTCTCCTGAACACTGGTCTCCTGAACACTGGTCTCCTGAACACTGGTCTCCTCAACACTGGTCTCCTGCACGCTGGTCTCCTGGACACTGGTCTTCTGAACACTGGTCTCCTGAACACTGGTCTCCTGAACACTGGTCTCCTGCACGCTGGTCTCCTGAACACTGGTCTCCTGAACACTGGTCTCCTGAACACTGGTCTTCTGAACACTGGTCTTCTGAACACTGGTCTCCTGAACACTGGTCTCCTGAACACTGGTCTCCTGCACACTGGTCTCCTGAACACTGGTCTCCTGAACACTGGTCTTCTGAACACTGGTCTCCTGAACACTGGTCTCCTGAACACTGGTCTCCTGAACACTGGTCTCCTGCATGCTGGTCTCCTGAACACTGGTCTCCTGAACACTGGTCTCCTGAACACTGGTCTCCTGAACACTGGTCTCCTGAACACTGGTCTCCTGCATGCTGGTCTCCTGAACACTGGATCTCCTGAACACTGGTCTCCTGAACACTGGTCTCCTGCACGCTGGTCTCCGTCTTCAAAGCTCCGGGTTTGTGTGCCGCTGGAGACGTTCATGTCCATCTGAGAGTCAGGGAGTCGTGGTGCGTTCAAGGGTTTGAATGTGTTGCTGCGCGTGGTGTCGTATGGATGCCGTGGTCGTGACACACTGAACGATGCAGCGTGATGCTTTCAGGGGTGTCACTGCGGTATATATATAAATATATATATATTCATATATATATATATGTATATATATACCTATATAAATATATATATTTATATGTATTCATATATATATATATATATATATATATTTATATATATATATATATATATATATATATATATATAAATAAATATATGTGTATATATGTCACTGCGTTCTGAGGGAACTACCATCCGTCCTGGACTGACTGTCCCCATCAAGCCCAGAAGACTCAAGAGGCGCTGAGCTTCAAGTCACAGTAGACGAGCTCTGGAATCAGACTCCCGGCTCCGCGTACCGGCCGAGTGGCTCTGTCTTTACCTCTTTCACGCTTCGCCGTGCGCCTGCCGGCTCCCATGATGCACGGCGCCGTCACAGTGCTTTTGACCTCAAAATGAGGTTTGTGTGTTTCCTCAGAAGACCCAGTCTCTCTCCGTCTGTGTGCTGTGAGATGCATATTTATATATATTTATACCGTGTGTATTTATTTATATTATATATAAATACATATATATATTATATTTATATATATATATATGTATATATTATATTTATATATATTTATACCGTGTGTATTTATTTATATTATATATAAATACATATATATTATAGTTATATATATATATATGTATATATTATATTTATATATATTTATATATTTTGGGGGTATTTTATGGTATTTGTATTCTTTACCCAACATGCTTTTCTTTGGTATAGCATTATACTGTAGACTGTAAATCTTTCTTTCACCACTGCATTGACCCCTGTAACATCAGCGTGCTAACTTTAATAATAATAATCATAATCATAATAAGGCTGCACGGTGGTGTAGTGGCTAGCACTGTCGCCTCACAGCAAGAGGGCCGCGGGTTCGATTCCCGGTCGGAGCGGTCCTTCTGTGTGGAGTTTGCATGTTCTCCCCGTGGCAGCGTGGGTTCTCTCCGGGCTCTCCGGCTTCCTCCCACAGTCCAAAGACATGCTGCAGGTTAATTGATCTCTAAATGTCCCATAGGTGTGAATGTGAGAGTGAATGGTTGTATGTCCCTACATGTGCCCTCGATGGACTGGCGGCCTGTCCAGGGTGTCCCCTGCCTTCGCCCTATGTCAGCTGGGATAGGCTCCAGCGCCCCCTAATGAGGATAAGCGGTATTGAAAATGGATGGATGGATAATCATAATAACAATATAATTTAAAGAGTTGAGGCTGATGTTGAGAAGTCAGGATGCCTTCATGTGCACAAAGGTTCAACTTCCTGCTCCGGGACCCAGATCCTCCGTTCAGTGGTCACGTGAGCGCTGCAGTGAATTCTACTTCCTGTCTCTTCCTCTGTCACACTGGGACCCCCTTGTGAGGGAACCCCCTGTGACTTCTCACCACCCGTTGGCATCGATGTTATCAATACGTATCACACATGTGAGCCCGTACTTCCTCCCAGAGCAGCGTCACACGTGCGCTCTCGGGGGGGCGTGCACGCTGAAAACAATCATGGCCGCGCGGCTCAGAGCGACTTTTTAACCTTTGAAACCAGTTGCTTTTCTCTACGGAGAAGAAACAAAAGAAATCAATCTTTAGATATTAATGATCAGCGTTCCAGCAGCCATGTTCTCCCTTTGATGAACCGCCGACCTTGTGGTGAAAGGACGACCTGCTGTTGATGCACATGCTGTTGTGGTTCTCAAAACCACGGTATGGATTTTTAATTAACCGTTAATAAAGATCGGTGGCAGACGGCGGCTCAGATTGCCGGGATGTTGGTGTTTCAGCCACAGTAATTGAAGCCTCGAGTTCGGCTTCTGGTCGTCGCCATCTTGACTTTTTGCAAGCAGTGAACAGGAAATGACCATACCTGGACTGAGGAGGAGTGACATAGAGACCTGTCAATCAACTTATAGCCCCGCCCTAAAGCATCCCCTGCTTTATGGTCTGTTTGACTCTAAATGACCATAATTTACTAAATGAACATCACGCTGTATTGAAGAAGACTTGAAACTAGAGATTGAGACCAAAAACTAATGTTTACAATGTTTACTGAGGGAATAAATCAAGAGAAGTAGAGTCATTTATATAGACTTCTATACAACCAGAGGAGTCGCCCCTGGTGGTCAGGAGAGAGAATGCAGCTTTAACACATGAAGCATAGACTTCTATACAACCAGAGGAGTCGCCCCCTGGTGGTCAGTAGAGAGAATGCAGCTTTAACACATGAAGCATAGACTTCTATACAACCAGAGGAGTCGCCCCCTGGTGGTCAGTAGAGAGAATGCAGCTTTAACACATGAAGCATAGACTTCTATACAACCAGAGGAGTCTCCCCCTGGTGGTCAGGAGAGAGAATGCAGCTTTAACACATGAAGCATAGACTTCTATACAACCAGAGGAGTCGCCCCCTGGTGGTCAGTAGAGAGAATGCAGCTTTAACACATGAAGCATAGACTTCTATACAACCAGAGGAGTCGCCCCCTGGTGGTCAGGAGAGAGAATGCAGCTTTAACACATGAAGCACAGACTTCTATACAACCAGAGGAGTCGCCCCCTGGTGGTCAGTAGAGAGAATGCAGCTTTAACACATGAAGCATAGACTTCTATACAACCAGAGGAGTCGCCCCCTGGTGGTCAGTAGAGAGAATGCAGCTCTAACACATGAAGCATAGACTTCTATACAACCAGAGGAGTCGCCCCCTGGTGGTCAGGAGAGAGAATGCAGCTTTAACACATGAAGCACAGACTTCTATACAACCAGAGGAGTCTCCCCCTGGTGGTCAGGAGAGAGAATGCAGCTTTAACACATGAAGCATAGACTTCTATACAACCAGAGGAGTCGCCCCCTGGTGGTCAGTAGAGAGAATGCAGCTTTAACACATGAAGCATAGACTTCTATACAACCAGAGGAGTCGCCCCCTGGTGGTCAGGAGAGAGAATGCAGCTTTAACACATGAAGCACAGACTTCTATACAACCAGAGGAGTCGCCCCCTGGTGGTCAGTAGAGAGAATGCAGCTTTAACACATGAAGCATAGACTTCTATACAACCAGAGGAGTCGCCCCCTGGTGGTCAGTAGAGAGAATGCAGCTCTAACACATGAAGCATAGACTTCTATACAACCAGAGGAGTCGCCCCCTGGTGGTCAGTAGAGAGAATGCAGCTTTAACACATGAAGCATAGACTTCTATACAACCAGAGGAGTCGCCCCCTGGTGGTCAGGAGAGAGAATGCAGCTTTAACACATGAAGCACAGACTTCTATACAACCAGAGGAGTCGCCCCCTGGTGGTCAGTAGAGAGAATGCAGCTTTAACACATGAAGCATAGACTTCTATACAACCAGAGGAGTCGCCCCCTGGTGGTCAGTAGAGAGAATGCAGCTTTAACACATGAAGCATAGACTTCTATACAACCAGAGGAGTCGCCCCCTGGTGGTCAGTAGAGAGAATGCAGCTTTAACACATGAAGCATAGACTTCTATACAACCAGAGGAGTCTCCCCCTGGTGGTCAGGAGAGAGAATGCAGCTTTAACACATGTAGCATGGACTTATATACAACCAGAGGAGTCGCCCCCTGGTGGTCAGGAGAGAGAATGCAGCTTTAACACATGAAGCATAGACTTCTATACAACCAGAGGAGTCGCCCCCTGGTGGTCAGTAGAGAGAATGCAGCTTTAACACATGAAGCATAGACTTCTATACAACCAGAGGAGTCGCCCCCTGGTGGTCAGTAGAGAGAATGCAGCTTTAACACATGAAGCATAGACTTCTATACAACCAGAGGAGTCGCCCCCTGGTGGTCAGGAGAGAGAATGCAGCTTTAACACATGAAGCATAGACTTCTATACAACCAGAGGAGTCGCCCCCTGGTGGTCAGTAGAGAGAATGCAGCTTTAAGACATGAAGCATAGACTTCTATACAACCAGAGGAGTCGCCCCCTGGTGGTCAGTAGAGATAATGCAGCTTTAACACATGAAGCATAGACTTCTATACAACCAGAGGAGTCGCCCCCTGGTGGTCAGGAGAGAGAATGCAGCTTTAACACATGAAGCATAGACTTCTATACAACCAGAGGAGTCGCCCACTGGTGGTCAGTAGTGAGAATGCAGCTTTAACACATGAAGCATAGACTTCTATACAACCAGAGGAGTCGCCCCCTGGTGGTCAGTAGAGAGAATGCAGCTTTAACACATGAAGCATAGACTTCTATACAACCAGAGGAGTCGCCCCCTGGTGGTCAGGAGAGAGAATGCAGCTTTAACACATGAAGCATAGACTTCTATACAACCAGAGGAGTCGCCCCCTGGTGGTCAGTAGAGAGAATGCAGCTTTAACACATGAAGCATAGACTTCTATACAACCAGAGGAGTCGCCCCCTGGTGGTCAGGAGAGAGAATGCAGCTTTAACACATGAAGCATAGACTTCTATACAACCAGAGGAGTCGCCCCCTGGTGGTCAGTAGAGAGAATGCAGCTTTAACACATGAAGCATAGACTTCTATACAACCAGAGGAGTCTCCCCCTGGTGGTCAGGAGAGAGAATGCAGCTTTAACACATGTAGCATAGACTTATATACAACCAGAGGAGTCGCCCCCTGGTGGTCAGGAGAGAGAATGCAGCTTTAACACATGAAGCATAGACTTCTATACAACCAGAGGAGTCGCCCCCTGGTGGTCAGTAGAGAGAATGCAGCTTTAACACATGAAGCATAGACTTCTATACAACCAGAGGAGTCGCCCCCTGGTGGTCAGTAGAGAGAATGCAGCTTTAACACATGAAGCATAGACTTCTATACAACCAGAGGAGTCGCCCCCTGGTGGTCAGGAGAGAGAATGCAGCTTTAACACATGAAGCATAGACTTCTATACAACCAGAGGAGTCGCCCCCTGGTGGTCAGTAGAGATAATGCAGCTTTAACACATGAAGCATAGACTTCTATACAACCAGAGGAGTCGCCCCCTGGTGGTCAGGAGAGAGAATGCAGCTTTAACACATGAAGCATAGACTTCTATACAACCAGAGGAGTCGCCCCCTGGTGGTCAGTAGAGAGAATGCAGCTTTAACACATGAAGCATAGACTTCTATACAACCAGAGGAGTCGCCCCCTGGTGCTCAGTAGAGAGAATGCAGCTTTAACACATGAAGCATAGACTTCTATACAACCAGAGGAGTCGCCCCATGGTGGTCAGGAGAGAGAATGCAGCTTT
Organism: Cyclopterus lumpus; assembly: GCF_009769545.1. NCBI lineage: Eukaryota > Metazoa > Chordata > Actinopteri > Perciformes > Cyclopteridae > Cyclopterus > Cyclopterus lumpus. The sequence continues at coordinate 21,895,399 of NC_046982.1, read as the reverse complement.
AACACATGAAACGAGCCCTTCAGGCTCTAGACCTCTGATTTAGAGCGTCTACATTCACACATAGAAACCTAGTTATGGAGTCTGAAGTGTGGCGACTGAATACCTTCATTATAACCAATAAATCAGCTCACATATTTTAATAAATATAAACTTCAATGTCATTATTGACCTTGAGATCTGAGCCGTGACTTAAATGAATTGGTTGAATTGAAATACAGTTTTTTTAGCTCGGACAATGTTTAAATCCAGGCTGAAAACGGTTTTATTTGACAACTGAAAGTATTTTATCTTCTATTAATGATTATTTTTATGTTTTTATGGAATGATTTTATTGGTCTTTTTGTAATTTTATGTAGCTGTAAAGCACTTAGCCTTGTGTACGAATTGTGCTCTATAAATAAACTTGCCTTGCCTATTCATTTCAGATGATAATGATTACACGTGTTTCATATTCAAGTGCAAGAATTGAAAAAAATATATATATTTTACTTTCTTTAATTTACAAAAAAAGAATACAAAATGTATTAAAGCAAGAAATGAGCTGTGAGATGGAAGAGTAAATTAAATAATGTAAAAAAGCTCTTCAAAATTAAATACAGTGACATTAAAAACAAATATTTTTTATTCATAATTTAAGTGACGAAAATATACAAATTTATTAAATTTTTTCAGAATTTAACGAACGAAAAAAAACGGTCACATCTATTGAACTTTATTTTTCAAGTAAATTCAAAATTGATTTTTAAAACAGTGAGTCCGTCATTATTCTTCACACTTCAGTCTCCATACGCTGCATCGCATATTGTTACATTACGTTACGTTTGTAATAACCACGATAAGTAATCTAGTGCCTTTAGCTTACTCATGAAAGAGGAAAAACAACAACAACAAAACAAGAAGTTGTTTCTTGTTTTAGAAGAGAAATAGAAGTCCGAGTCGGGGGGTCCGAGCCGGTGGGGTCCGAGTCGGGGGGTCCGAGTCGGGGGGTCCGAGCCGGTGGGGTCCGAGTCGGGGGGTCCGAGCCGGGGGGTCCGAGCAGGGGGGTCCGAGCAGGGGGGTCCGAGCAGGGGGGTCCGAGCCGGTGGGGTCCGAGTCGGGGGGTCCGAGTCGGGGGGTCCGAGTCGGGGGGTCCGAGTCGGGGGGTCCGAGTCCGGCTACCTTCTGCTCCAGGCTGCAGGCTGTAAAGGTCAACGGCTTCATGTTCTCTCTCCTCAACTCGTCGAGTCGAGCGTTAACCTCCTCGGTGGGAAGCAGATTTATGGAATGTCTGGTTAGGGCGGCCAGAGTCTAAAAAAAAAGGGGGGGGGGAGCACATGTGCATGTGCATGGACCACGACACGGAAGAAAGAAAGAAAGAAGAAAGAAAGAAAGAAAGAAAGAAAGAAAGAAAGAAAGAAAGAAAGAAGAAAGAAATAAAGAAAGAAAGAAAGAAAGAAAGAAGAAAGAAAGAAAGAAAGAAAGAAAAAAGAAATAAAGAAGAAAGAAAGAAGAAAGAAAGAAAAAAAGAAGAAAGAAAGAAAGAAAAAAGAAAGAAAGAAAGAAAGAAAGAAAAAAAGAAGAAAGAAAGAAAAAAAGAAGAAAGAAAGAAGAAAGAAAGAAAAAAGAAAGAAAGAAGAAAGAAAGAAAAAAAGAAGAAAGAAAGAAAAAAAGAAGAAAGAAAGAAAGAAAGAAGAAAGAAAGAAAGAAGAAAGAAAGAAAGAAAAAAAGAAGAAAGAAAGAAGAAAGAAAGAAAGAAAGAAAGAAAGAAAAAAAGAAGAAAGAAAGAAGAAAGAAAGAAAGAAAAAAGTAATAAAGAAGAAAGAAAGAAAAAAAGAAGAAAGAAAGAAAAAAAGAAGAAAGAAAGAAAGAAAGAAAGAAGAAGAAAAAAAAGAAGAAAGAAAGAAAGGAGACGATTGGGGATGAAGGGAAAGGCCGAAACATAGCAACGCTGATGCAACGACGTTGCTATGGAGACGAGTGACTCGACAAGTTACGGCAGAACAGAACAGAAGAAAATATATGAAATCATAAAACACACACACGGCTGAGAGAAGCGTCGCAAAATACAACAAACCGAAGAGCGAGAAATAAAAATAAACGATGAGCAAATAAATCCCACTTTTAATCGCTTCGCGTCCTGAACCCCGACAG
>NC_046982.1:21870769-21888269 GCF_009769545.1 Cyclopterus lumpus | reverse complement strand
ACGTGTGCCGTGTTCCTGCGGCTCAACTCGGTGCTGAAGCTGGCGGTGCTGCTGGCGATGATCGCCGTGTACTCCCTGCTGACCGAGGCCTTCTACACCTCGCTGTTCGTCCGCTACGACGCCGTCCACCGCAACACCGAGTGAGTGCTTCGTGGCGCCCGCTTACAATGTAACCTAGCAACCCGATCGGAATATGTAACGAGCGGAGAGATAATCTATAACCACGTTGGGTTAGTTGGAGTCAGATAGATGAACGACATACAGGTGTTAAAGGTTAAAGACCCATCAGGTTGACCTTTCCTTCTGGACGGTGACCTCTACAGTCACGGTACACGAAGGACCCGTAAAGACGGAGGTCTTTGTTTATGGAGAAGAGAAGCTCACGATGAAAGGAGGGCAAGGCACAGCGGAGAAAAGTTCCAGACTTGAGTCATTTTTGGGGGTATTTTATTTATTTGTGCAGAAATGTACAAAAACAATGCTGTGAGATTTCTTTGTTTTCGGGTTTAAAATCTTTATGGTCCACAAATAAAGCTTATTAGCAGCTTATTTTGATCATAACAACCCAGATCGGTGTCTTCTTACAGCACAGATCATGATGAAGATTTAAAGATATTAGGAAGACATACAAATATTACTTTAAACCTGCTTTCATGTCCTTCTGTGTTTCCTACAGGAACTTCCTGGGCACCAAAGAGACGTCTCTGCTGCTGATGGCCATGTTCCTCCTCGCCGTGTTCTACCACGGGCAGCAGGTACAGACCACCTGGCCGTGACCTTTGAACCCTCCCACATAAAACCTTTATTGGACGTAATGTCGTTACTGTATGAGGACTTGAAATATGGACATTATTGTCTTTACAGAGACGTATCTTAAAGTTATATTATATTTTACTTTATTCATCCTCAGGGGGAAATTTGTTGAAGCAGCAACAAAACTGTTTTTACAAATATACAAAACAATAAAATAAATAATACATTTAAAAAAAAAAAAATGTAAGTGTAAAAATGTAAAAATAAAAAATACAAGATTAAAACAATAAAACATTTAAAATTTCAAACATTTAAAATTAAAAAAATTACTAATTACTAATTTAAATAAATAATTGAGGGTTGCTTTGTGGCCCCGTGAAAGTGGAACGTCATGCAGCGGCATATTCATGTAATCGTGATGATGACATTTAAACACGTAGAGCCTCGTCGGGTCTCAAATATGAGGTAGTAGGATATATATATATATATATATATATATATATATATATATATATATATATATATATATAGAGCAGAAACACGGGGGGGGCTCTCGCTCCACTCGTTAAACGTGAGTTTTGCGATGCACAACAACCCGAAATATGAAGACAATTACCGCACTACGTTAAGCTGGGGGAGACCACGAGGCTGCTCTCTCTCTCTCTCTCTCTCTCCGCCCCCCCCCCTCTCTCTCCAAACTAAATGGTACCCTCTGATGTATTCAAAGGACTTGGTATTAATTGTGCATTCAGAAAAGTAATTTCAGTTGTTATGAGAACTCTGCCGCTGCAGATTGATCGCGCTCCCTCGTCTTCCATAATTAATATTAATAATAAATATAATAATAATTAAGTCATCCGTTAAGAAACCGGGGCTTCATCGCCTGGAAGTATAAACAGCACGACTTTCCATTTGTTAAGCCGTTATTAAAGAGTCCGGATCAATAATGATCAATATTACTACACGGTGAAGAGTAATTAAAGAGTTATTAACAAGGTGAGTAACCGTATGAGTATGAGACCAGTAGGCCTTAAAGATTTGTTTAGTCGAAGAAGATCTCTTCTAAAAAGTATAAAAATATTAAACCAGCAAACGATGGAGAGAAAACGAAGTACTCGTATTTCAGATTACCGCGAAGAATCCACGACGTCCAGCACTGAAGTCCCTGAACTCCGACCCCGAGGAGGTGACGACCTTCTCTTCTCTTTGTGTGTGTGTGTGTGTGTGTGTGTGTGTGTGTAGCTGGAGTACACGGCGAGGCTGGACTTCCTGTGGCGCGTCCAGGCCAAAGAGGAGATCAACGAGATGAAGGAGCTGCGAGAACACAACGAGAACATGCTGAGGAACATCCTGCCCAGCCACGTGGCCCGGCACTTCCTGGAGAAGGACCGGGACAACGAGGTGGGCGTCGTAGGCGTTAGCGACCGCGTGGAAGTACAGCGGCACGCAGGGGGCTGATGCTGCGAGTAGATCCCATGATGCACAGAATGACACCAAGTTGCGAGAGCCAATCAGCATCGAGACGCCTAACGCGTTCCTCTCTATCACAACCGGCTCCCCGAGCCCGCCGACGGAGAGAGAGCAGAGGCGTCGCTAATGGCTTCTCCTACAGAGGGAGGGAACCGGCGGGGCGGTTTATTCTTTTTTTTGTGGTAGTACGCATTTGATTTGATTTTAATAACATGTTGTCAGCCGAGGACGCGTTGATTTGTCTCCACCGCCGCCGGAGTGACTCAGCCCAACTTTACAAAGTTTCTCTGCTGCCTCTTTTCTTTTGTGCTTTTAATTTCCATTCAATGGAGCGGCACTCGGTAACAAACACTCAAATGGGAACGCAAATGGTATAGAAGTTGATGCTTCATGTGCATTCTCTCTCCCGACCACCAGGGGGCGACTCCTCTGGTTGTATAGAAGTCTATGCTTCATGTGTTAAAGCTACATTCTCTATACTGACCACCAGGGGGCGACTCCTCTGGTTGTATAGAAGTCTATGCTTCATGTGTTAAAGCTGCATTCTCTCTCCTGACCACCAGGGGGCGACTCCTCTGGTTGTATAGAAGTCTATGCTTCATGTGTTAAAACTGCATTCTCTCTCCTGACCACCAGGGGGCGAATCCTCTGGTTGTATAGAAGTCTATGCTTCGTGTGTTAAAGCTGCATTCTCTCTAATGACCACCAGGTGGCGACTCCTCTGGTTGTATAGAAGTCTATGCTTCATGTGTTAAAGCTACATTCTCTATACTGACCACCAGGGGGCGACTCCTCTGGTTGTATAGAAGTCTATGCTTCATGTGTTAAAGCTACATTCTCTATACTGACCACCAGGGGGCGACTCCTCTGGTCTTATAGAAGTCTATATAAATGACTCTACTTCTCTCTTGATTTATTCCCTCAGTAAACATTGTAAACATAAGTTTATGGTCTCAAGCATGATGTTCATTTAGTAAATTATGGTCATCTAGAGTCAAACAGACCATAAAGTAGGGGATGCTTTAGGGCGGGGCTACGAGGTGATTGACAGGTCGACACCAGTATACGGCGTCTCTACAAACCTCAGAACTGATCCTCGAGAGACGCAGTGAAGAAATTCAATTAGTTAAACTGCATCTTTGACATTTGATCGAGCTCATAAGTTTGCATAATGTCAGCGACGATGTCACAATTAGAGTCGGGGGCTTATTTTCACGAGCGTAATTAAATGGAAAAGTCAAGTGAAACACAGAGAGAGAGAAGACTCCTTTAATTATGTATATGAAACGTTGGCCGCTATGTTTACCATCTTGGTATTAAAACGTCCCCATGATGGTGCGATGAATCACAGGCGTGATGCCAGTGTGTGAGTGTCGCGCTCGCTCGTGGGTCGTTGTCGCCCCCTGGTGGCGGAGACAGTGTGGTGCAGCTGCTGCAAGATGCAAGATGCAAGAATTAGCTTGAGGAAAAATGCATTTCCGACTTTTTTAAATCATCAAAAATGACTTTTTTAGAACTACTTTTTTTATTTAAAGAAACAATTAAATTCTATCTTTTCCTGTGAAACAAAATATGACATTGAAGATATTACCTCCCACTTTCAACCAATAATATCCTCACATCCATCCATCCATTATTCTGAATCTTAAACTTTTAGCAAATTGAGAGGCGTGTGAGTGAGCCCGCCCACTATTCTGTGGTCCAATCAAATGTGAAGGATCAAATATTCACAGTACAGAAGAAGAAATCAAACAATTTGCATAAACGCTTGAATACATAACAAAGTAATCCCATTTATCATATAATGTTTTCATGTATGCATTAATTGAATGCAACATACTCCCAATACATTGTATGTGACCATGAGCGCCCCCCCCCCCCCCCCCCCCCCCCCCCCCACCCACAGGAGCTGTACTCCCAGTCCTACGACTCCGTGGGCGTGATGTTCGCGTCCATCCCGGGCTTCGCCGACTTCTACTCCCAGACGGAGATGAACAACCAGGGAGTCGAGTGCCTCAGGCTCCTCAACGAAATCATCGCCGACTTTGACGAGGTGAGACTGTGAAAGGCCTGAAGCCCGAAGGCTTCGGCCCGAAGGCTTCGGTCTGAAGGCTTCGGTCCGAAGGCTTCGGCCTGAAGGCTTCGGCCCGAAGGTTTCAGCCTGAAGGCTTCGGCCTGACTTCTGGAACGCGGCTGAAACGTCCGCTCTTTAGATTAAAGCGTCCCGGCTCGTGTCCCCTGGAAACCCTTCAGAGGAGATGAGTGCGGCCGCATGCCATCGCGTTCATCTCCAGACCGAAACACTCGACGCCCTAAAGATCCGGCACGCTTAGAAGAACCCTCCGGAGGTCAACGTGGGGAGGAGCTTCCGTCCGCTATCGAGTGACAGAAGCATTCATACTTTGGTTCGTCCGTTTCGTCCTCAGAGAGATTCCTCACATATTTTCCACTGAAGGAATAAAAGAAGCAAACTGAAAGAGGAAATCCTCTCGACTGAGCCTCTCATATTCATATTCAGTATAAGAAGGAAAAAGGTATATGCAGGTGAATGTGGGTGTTGCCCCTCCCACCTGATGTCACATGCTCGGCATGTGACATCAGGTGAAACTCGTCACATAGACGCAACAAAGGTAGAAACACCAGGGGAACCGCCGTAAGAAACAAGTTCCAACATGAAGAACCATGCTCCTGGTTAGTTACTAATATAACCCGGGTAAGTGGCGGTGGGTTCACACTTCTATCAGGATACTTAAGCCACAAGCGCCAGCCGGCAATTCAATAAACAATGTTGTGTTATTCATGTCGAGTAAACAAGTCGTCCTCTGTCGATGATGCGTTCACACGCGGCGCGATAAGGGGAATTTAAAATGTCGATACTGATGCTTTGACGTTTTATCAGAAAGAACTAAATCCATTTTTATTTAATTTGTTCAAGTCAAAAGTGGAATTTCTTTCAGTCCTGTGCGATGATTTCAAAAGGGACTTCCTGTGATGGAAAGAAACCCAAACCTGTTATTGTCTGAATGGTCCTCATGTTCATAGCAGCCAAAGGAAAAATGCAGCCACAGCGTATTTATTTGTTCAGTCTTTTCCGGGTGTGAAGTAATGTGATATGTAATAATAATCCGTTGTGAAGGACTCGGATCTCGTGCTGGATTCATCTCTTTCTTTCTTATCCCAGTTGCTCGGCGAGGATCGGTTCCAGGACATCGAAAAGATCAAGACGATCGGCAGCACCTACATGGCCGTCTCCGGTCTGTCCCCCGAAAAGCAGGTGAGACCCGAAGCAGTAAATACGATTTTTACAGACTGTAAAACACAGTGCATTCTCTCCCCTGACCACCAGGGAGAGACTCCTCTGGTTGTATAGAAGTCTATGCTTCATGTGTTAAAGCTGCATTCTCTCCCCTGACCACCAGGGGGCGACTCCTCTGGTTGTATAGAAGTCTATGCTTCATGTGTTAAAGCTGCATTCTCTCCCCTGACCACCAGGGGGCGACTCCTCTGGTTGTATAGAAGTCTATGCTTCATGTGTTAAAGCTGCATTCTCTCTCCTGACCACCAGGGGGCGACTCCTCTGGTTGTATAGAAGTCTATGTTTCATGTGTTAAAGCTGCATTCTCTCTCCTGACCACCAGGGGGCGACTCCTATGGTTGTATAGAAGTCTATGCTTCATGTGTTAAAGCTGCATTCTCTCTTCTGACCACCAGGGGGCGACTCCTCTGGTTGTATAGAAGTCTATGTTTCATGGGTTAAAGCTGCATTCTCTCTCCTGACCACCAGGGGGCGACTCCTCTGGTTGTATAGAAGTCTATGCTTCATGTGTTAAAGCTGCATTCTCTCTACTGACCACCAGGGGGCGACTCCTCTGGTTGTATAGAAGTCTATGCTTCATGTGTTAAAGCTGCATTCTCTCTCCTGACCACCAGGGGGCGACTCCTATGGTTGTATAGAAGTCTATGCTTCATGTGTTAAAGCTGCATTCTCTCTTCTGACCACCAGGGGGCGACTCCTCTGGTTGTATAGAAGTCTATGTTTCATGGGTTAAAGCTGCATTCTCTCTCCTGACCACCAGGGGGCGACTCCTCTGGTTGTATAGAAGTCTATGCTTCATGTGTTAAAGCTGCATTCTCTCTACTGACCACCAGGGGGCGACTCCTCTGGTTGTATAGAAGTCTATGCTTCATGTGTTAAAGCTGCATTCTCTCTCCTGACCACCAGGGGGAGACTCCTCTGGTTGTATAGAAGTCTATGCTTCATGTGTTAAAGCTGCATTCTCTCTCCTGACCACCAGGGTTAACTGGTGACCACCAGTCACCAGTTAACACGGTCACCGGTTGAATTGAAACACCTGTTGCTCTAAATCGTTCGCTGTTTGAACATCGATTCTGACAACCGAACATGAAACAACATTTTGATGCAGTTCACATTTTTATTTCATTACCTAAAGCGTTGTGGGGTAAATCTGTCCAACATGTGTATTCATAATTTTGATCGCCTGTAAAAGGGTCAGGAGGTCACACCAGATCTGGTGAATAGAAAAACTCAATAAAAGAAGCCCACGAGTCAGTAAATGTACCATTGTGTCCTTGCGTACGCTCCCATGTGCATCGGCATGACTCTTCTTCTGCTCCGCAGCAATGTGAAGACAAATGGGGTCACCTGTGTGCGTTGGCGGATTTCGCCATCGCCCTCAACGAGAGCATCCAGGAGATCAACAAGCACTCCTTCAACAACTTTGAGCTGAGGATCGGTGAGAGCTCTGCCTCCTCAAGTCACGCCTTTCCCATTTTATTTTTCATTCACGAATCACCTCAGGAGTACATTTTTATCCCTATTTTAATCTCTAATATCTTTGTGTGAGCATTTTCCTCACGACAACGACGTAAAGCTTCTGATCTGTTTCAATAAAACCAGCTTTTAGGGTTCCGAGGGTTAATTCTGTTGCACCGCCTGATCACCTGTGCTCCTTCGACAGGTATGGCCCACGGCTCGGTGGTGGCGGGCGTGATCGGCGCCAAGAAGCCTCAGTACGACATCTGGGGGAAGACGGTGAACCTGGCCAGCCGGATGGACAGCACGGGGGTCAGCGGCAAGATCCAGGTCCCCGAGGACACCTACCTGATCCTGAAGGAGCGCGGCTTCGCCTTCGAGTACCGCGGCGAGATCTACGTGAAGGGCATCAGCGAGCAGGAGGGCAAGATCCGGACGCACTTCCTGCTGGGCCGCGTGCAGCCCAACCCGCTCATCATGCAGCCGCGCAAGATCACCGGCCAGTACTCGCTGGCCGCTGTGGTGCTCGGCCTGGTGCAGTCGCTCAACAGGCAGAAGCAGAAGCAGATCCTGAACGAGAACAACAACTCGGGCATCATGAAGGGCCACCACCACTATAACCGGAGGACGTTGTTAGCGCCCGGCAGCTCCGAGGTGGGAGCGGGGCACCACCCCGAGGCCGCCGACAAGGCCGAGCTGTCCTGAAGGGCGGACCGGAGCTTCGGCTCCACGCGGCTTTCTCAGAGGCGGAGATGCTCGACGGGCAGAAAACGATTCCAGTGGTTGAGTTAAAAGGGCAGTGGGTGCTGTTGGGTTTTTTTTCTGGACACGGAAAAGAAGGAGGAAGTTCCTTTAGGAGTGCCGGAAGCTTCGGCTGGTTCCAGACCTCCAGATGGACGCACGTTTGACCAGGTCTGGTTCTGTACCGACTGGCGTCCGTTTCCCCCGTTGGCGTGAAGACATTCGCTCGTTTGGGTCAAATGGAATCCGTTTTGAAGGTTTCAACTAACCCTTTTCAAACCTTATGACCCTAAAAGTGGAGATCCACCACATCATCCACCACATCATCCACCACACCATCCACCACATCATCCACCACATCATCCACCACATCATCCACCACATCATCCACCACACCATCCACCACATCATCCACCACACCATCCACCACACCATCCACCACACCATCCACCACACCATCCACCACATCATCCACCACACCATCCACCACACCATCCACCACATCATCCACCACATCATCCACCACATCATCCACCACATCATCCACCACACCATCCACCACATCATCCACCACACCATCCACCACACCATCCACCACACCATCCACCACACCATCCACCACATCATCCACCACATCATCCACCACATCCGTCCAACAAACAGTCCGGTTTTGCTTTAATTTATAATTTTTTGTAACTAGTTTGGCATTTGACTTGTGACGGTCAGACCTAATTTGCATAAAGTTTAGGATTAGTCGTGATTATGCAAATGTGAACACGCAGAAAAAAGTCCATCCAAATGTTTCAGAGTCAAACGGGGAGGAGAGAAACTCTGAATGTAAACAGATATAGGAGTTTAATTATGAGGGTCGTTAGCCGCTGAGCTAACTGAGCTAGCTGAGCTAACTGAGCTAACGCGTGCAAACGAGCTAACTGAGCTAACGCGTGCAAAACGAGCTAACGGAGCAAGCAAACCCGCCACCCTCTCCAACGACACGAATGTCACTGAAGACTGAATGAATATTATCAGCTTTCTCTGGCTCCTCCCACTCAGGTTTAACTCAACCAATGAGATTGTTTCTGCGCTCCCCCGCAAACCGCTAAGCTCTTGGTGAATTTGCGTAGAACTAAAACTCTGCTTCGTTCCCAGAAAGAGGAGGAAGGAGGAGGAGGAGGAGGAGGAGGAAGAGGAAGAAGAGGAGGAGGAGGAGGTGGGGTTAAGGGGGGGACCGGACTGTTCCCCCTCTCGTCTGTTCGATGTCTGTTGGAATGATCCCGTCGGACTGACTGACATTCCTTCTGTTGTTTCCACTTCCCCTTTTTATGTCGCCCCCCCGCCCAAACCCAGAATCCCCGTCCCCCCAAACCCAGAATCCCCGTCCCCCCAAACCCAGAATCCCCGTCCCCCCAAACCCAGAAACCCCGTCCTCACAAACCCAGAATCCCCGTCCTCACAAACCCAGAATCCCCTTCCTCACAAACCCAGAATCCCCGTCCCCCCAAACCCAGAATCCCCGTCCCCCCAAACCCAAAATCCCCGTCCCCCCAAACCCAGAATCCCCGTCCCCCCAAACCCAGAATCCCCGTCCTCACAAACCCAGAATCCCCATCCCCCCAAACCCAGAATCCCCGTCCCCCCAAACCCAGAATCCCCGTCCCCCCAAACCCAGAATCCCCGTCCTCACAAACCCAGAATCCCCATCCCCCCAAACCCAGAATCCCCGTCCCCCCAAACCCAGGATCCCCGTCCCCCCAAACCCAGGATCCCCGTCCCGCTCTGACCCTTCGCCCGGTGTCGATGTTTCTTTTTTTGTATTTCTTTTATATATGAGAACACAATAAAAAGGGGTCTAATTTTTTATACAAGCCTCGTGTCGAGTTGCCTTTATTTTGTATTCATCTTGTGATCTCCGAATATAGATTCTTAAATATTTATGCTTTTTCTGTTTATGTTCTAACATCTACAGCATATTTTGGGATGAACACAACATGTTTATTTTCATTTAATTTGCAGTCAACAACTTTGTAATTTCATTATTATTTCAGACACATTCTAAGTGTTTGTGAAGCAGCGTTGAGCTTTTTAGAAGTCTGAAGAAAATACAGCAAATGAAAAACAGTGAATAATATATATATATATATATATATATATATATAAAGTATATATATTCAGTATATATACAGTATATAAATATATATATATATATATATGTAAAATAAATAAATACAACTCATACAATATAGATGTCACTTGATCTGCTGGCAGTTTTAAAGTAGAAAAAAAGTTTTAAGATTCTGTTTCTCTCTCTATATATATATATATATACAGGATATACACATATATATATATATATATATACGTATATATATATACACATATATATATATACGTGTATATATATACACGTATATATATATATATATATATAGAAATACACATATATGTATATATGTGTATTTATATATATCTAAATATGTGTATATATATATTTATATGTACATATACACATATATATGTATATACGTATATATGTGTATATGTATATATACAAATAATAATGCCAGGTTTTTTTAATTTTCTTCAGGTTTTTCTTTGAACACACGTTTCTGTGTTTTTGGGCGTTTTGACCGACTTCATCTGCTCCTCAGTTTTATTGGCGTTATGATTAAATGCATTTATTTTTAATTCGTTCCACATGTTGGCGTCCAGTGGAGACTCAGGCCATGAGAAGCAGTTCTGGGTCCAGACTAAAACCAGTGGTCCCACTACCCCATCGAACTGGGACCCTCCCCTCGTCTCCATGTGTGTAACACGGCCTTCATGCAATGTTTTCCCACGTCCACCAGGTGGCAGGAGAGGCTCGGTGAGGTTTTGTAGACACAGCAACATGTCGCCCCTTCTGTGGTCGCAGTGCCGTGACCTTTGACCCCATCATGATTGTCAAATGTCCTCATTTTTTTTTTTTTTGTCAAAACATCTTTAATAATTAAATAAATCGTGTAATAAAGTGTTTTTATATCCCTTGTGTTTGACGTTTCTCTGAAATATGCCACGCCGAACACCCAAACACTCTTTGTTTACTTTTTAATGTTCTCCTCCTTTTTGAACCCCCCTGTGTTTAACATCACAACGCTATGAATTATGGGTAAATCCCTCCGGAAAAAGGACTCAAATTGTTCACAAAGGGCTCAAAATGTCAGAACTAACATAAGAAAATACAAAACATTATTTACAGTATAAATGTATCGAGCATGTGAACAAGAGAAGTTTGAAGTATTTTATCATTAAAGATTATGTATCTTTTCTAAAGGTCCTCCTTGATTGGCTGGCTCCTCCCAGCTGGTGGAGGGATTCTTCAAAATACAACTGTAAGATGTTGTTGTTGTTGTTGTTGTTGTTTTTCCATGAAAAGAGGAGCGCAGATGTAGTTCCTCTCTACACGTATACAGATAACTTTTTAAGGTGTAGATTTCTTTAAAAGCTTCGGTTACTTTGCATGTGAGGAGTCAGAATATATATATATATATATATATATATATATATATATAAATATATAAGCTATATTCTTTATATTTTAAAGTTACGCTACCCAGCAACTCTCGTCTGTAAACACCGTAAAACAGTAGAATGAGCAGAATCTTCTTCTCTGGTTTTTGAGGAGTCGTGTGGACAGAATTTATACGTTTCAGTCTGAGAGCTTCAGTTTGAGAGCTTCAGTTTGAGAGCTTCAGTCTGAGAGCTTCAGTTTGAGAGCTTCATTCTGAGAGCTTCAGTTTGAGAGCTTCAGTTTGAGAGCTTCAGTCTCAGAGCTTCAGTTTGAGAGCTTCAGTTTGAGAGCTTCAGTTTGAGAGCTTCAGTCTGAGAGCTTCAGTCTCAGAGCTTCAGTTTGAGAGCTTCAGTTTGAGAGCTTCAGTTTGAGAGCTTCAGTCTGAGAGCTTCAGTCTCAGAGCTTCAGTCTGAGAGCTTCAGTTTGAGAGCTTCAGTCTGAGAGCTTCAGTCTCAGAGCTTCAGTCTGAGAGCTTCAGTCTCAGAGCTTCAGTTTGAGAGCTTCAGTTTGAGAGCTTCAGTTTGAGAGCTTCAGTCTGAGAGCTTCGGTCTCAGAGCTTCAGTTTGAGAGCTTCAGTCTGAGAGCTTCAGTCTGAGAGCTTCAGTTTGAGAGCTTCAGTTTGAGAGCTTCAGTTTGGGAGCTTCAGTCTCAGAGCTTCAGTCTGAGAGCTTCAGTTTGAGAGCTTCAGTTTGAGAGCTTCAGTCTCAGAGCTTCAGTCTGAGAGCTTCAGTCTCAGAGCTTCAGTTTGAGAGCTTCAGTCTGAGAGCTTCAGTTTGAGAGCTTCAGTTTGAGAGCTTCAGTTTGAGAGCTTCAGTCTCAGAGCTTCAGTCTGAGAGCTTCAGTCTGAGAGCTTCAGTTTGAGAGCTTCAGTTTGAGAGCTTCAGTCTCAGAGCTTCAGTTTGAGAGCTTCAGTCTGAGAGCTTCAGTTTGAGAGCTTCAGTTTGAGAGCTTCAGTCTCAGAGCTTCAGTTTGAGAGCTTCAGTTTGAGAGCTTCAGTTTGAGAGCTTCAGTCTCAGAGCTTCAGTTTGAGAGCTTCAGTCTGAGAGCTTCAGTTTGAGAGCTTCAGTTTGAGAGCTTCAGTCTCAGAGCTTCAGTTTGAGAGCTTCAGTCTCAGAGCTTCAGTTTGAGAGCTTCAGTTTGAGAGCTTCAGTTTGAGAGCTTCAGTCTCAGAGCTTCAGTTTGAGAGCTTCAGTCTCAGAGCTTCAGTTTGAGAGCTTCAGTTTGAGAGCTTCAGTTTGAGAGCTTCAGTCTCAGAGCTTCAGTCTCAGAGCTTCAGTCTGAGAGCTTCAGTCTGAGAGCTTCAGTCTGAGAGCTTCAGTCTGAGAGCTTCAGTCTGAGAGCTTCAGTCTGAGAGCTTCAGTTTGAGAGCTTCAGTTTGAGAGCTTCAGTTTGAGAGCTTCAGTTTGAGAGCTTCAGTCTCAGAGCTTCAGTTTGAGAGCTTCAGTCTGAGAGCTTCAGTTTGAGAGCTTCAGTTTGAGAGCTTCAGTCTCAGAGCTTCAGTTTGAGAGCTTCAGTCTCAGAGCTTCAGTTTGAGAGCTTCAGTTTGAGAGCTTCAGTTTGAGAGCTTCAGTCTCAGAGCTTCAGTTTGAGAGCTTCAGTCTCAGAGCTTCAGTTTGAGAGCTTCAGTTTGAGAGCTTCAGTTTGAGAGCTTCAGTCTCAGAGCTTCAGTCTCAGAGCTTCAGTCTGAGAGCTTCAGTCTGAGAGCTTCAGTCTGAGAGCTTCAGTCTGAGAGCTTCAGTCTGAGAGCTTCAGTTTGAGAGCTTCAGTCTCAGAGCTTCAGTCTGAGAGCTAAATACTCGAGTCAAAGCACCAAATTATGAAGCTGTTCAGACGTCACTTTCACCATGGCAACCGCCTCCTGACGCAGATGATGCTCCTCAGAGTCCACAGAGTCCATCTGGGAGGAAGGAGACACACACACACGTGCAACACACACACACCTTGTGTATCTTGTGCATCTTGTACATCTTGTACATCTTGTACATCTTGTACATCTTGTGCATCTTGTACATCTTGTACATCTTGTACATCTTGTCCATCTTGTGCATCTTGTGTATCTTGTGTATCTTGTGTATCTTTTGCATCTTGTGTATCTTGTCCATCTTGTGTATCTTGTGTATCTTGTGTATCTTGTCCATCTTGTGTATCTTGTGTATCTTGTGTATCTTTTGCATCTTCTACATCTTGTGTATCTTGTGTATCTTGTCCATCTTGTGCATCTTGTGTATCTTGTGTATCTTGTCCATCTTGTCCATCTTGTGTATCTTGTGTATCTTGTGTATCTTTTGCATCTTCTACATCTTGTGTATCTTGTGTATCTTGTCCAGCTTGTGCATCTTGTGTATCTTATGTATCTTTTTGCATCTTCTACATCTTGTCCATCTTGTGCATCTTGTGCATCTTGTACATCTTGTGTATTTTGTGCATCTTGTGCATCTTGTACATCTTGTGTATCTTGTGTATCTTGTGCATCTTGTGTATCTTGTGTATCTTTTGCATCTTCTACATCTTGTGTATCTTGTGTATCTTGTCCAGCTTGTGCATCTTGTGTATCTTATGTATCTTTTTGCATCTTCTACATCTTGTCCATCTTGTGCATCTTGTGCATCTTGTACATCTTGTGTATTTTGTGCATCTTGTGCATCTTGTACATCTTGTGTATCTTGTGTATCTTGTGCATCTTGTGTATCTTGTGCATCTTGTGTATCTTGTGTATCTTGTGCATCTTGTGTATCTTGTGTATCTTGTGCATCTTGTGTATCTTGTGTATCTTGTGTATCTTTTGCGTCTTTTACATATTGTGCATCTTGTGTATCTTGTGTATCTTGTGCATCTTGTGTATCTTGTGCATCTTGTGTATCTTTTGCGTCTTTTACATATTGTGTATCTTGTGTATCTTGTGTATCATGTGCTGCACTGATGTGACTTCAGTGGTGTGTTCCTGCCACAGAAACAGTTTTTCACAGATGTTCACAATATTAATATTAATATTCACACGTGCACTACGTTCAAGGACATTTTAGCCTTTTCACACACTCTGCGAAGGCGGCCGGCCGGTGGCGGTAATGCAGCAGCAGAGGATGCCAAACGCCATGAAAAGCAACAGAAGAAGAAGAAGAAGAAGAAGAAGAAGAAGAAGAAGAAGAAGAAGAGGAAACGTCACATCGACGTTACAGATTTCCCTGAACATCGACTCCTGCTCCGTTTCCCGAGCATTTCGGCCACAGACTCCATGAGTGAAAGGGACTTAGGACTCAGGGATTACAGGTGGATGCTGGGAAGGAGGCGTTGGTTAAGAAATCCCACGTGAACAGCAGCAGCATCAAGTGTGGGCGCAGCTTTCAGGTGAGCTGAGCAGCCGCTGAGGTTCAAAGGAGGCGTTGTGTTGCACTGAGAAGAGGATGCAAATTAAAACCTACAGGATGTCTTTTAACAGATCGGTGTTATCTCTTCACCGCCTGCTGCCACCAGCATTTTTTATTCTATTACTATAATAACACCCTGCACTTGCAAAATAGTATTCTTATAATAAATGTCACACTGTCATGAAAACCACTCAACCACGCCGTGCACCCAAACACACATCCAAGGGAATCTGTTTGAGTTATTCATGCTGGGTGCCCTTTCTGTGTACTGCCCACACCCTCCATGCAAGGAGATGGAGGGGGGGGACACAAACCCCCCTACCCCCCAACCACCACCCCCCCCCAGAGACTGAGCGCCCTACATTCAACCATCAAACCCACTGTTACATAAAACCACACAAGCCCCGGCTTGCTGCCTGTTGCTAGGCAACAAGCTCTGGTGCGCCGTCGCCAGGTCTCGCCGGGCCGCGGCCTGTTCACCTGAACGTGCTGAAATGGGTCAGCGAGGACAAAAGAAGAGAGACGGACCAGGCAAAGAAAAAGAAAAAGAAGAACCCACTGAGTCTCGTCCCTGAGCGATGAGGTTTGTGTGTCAGCGAGGAGAGAGGATCTGTGGAGGGCAACAACCGGCAGCAACGAGTTGACTATGCTTCATGTGTTAAAGCTGCATTCTCTCTCCTGACCACCAGGGAGAGACTCCTCTGGTTGTATAGAAGTCTATGCTTCATGTGTTAAAGCTGCATTCTCTCTCCTGACCACCAGGGAGCGACTCCTCTGGTTGTATTTAAGTCTATGCTACATGTGTTAAAGCTGCATTCTCTCTCCTGACCACGCAGGGGCGACTCCTTTGGTTGTATAGAAGTCTATGCTTCATGTGTTAAAGCTGCATTCTCTCTCCTGACCACCAGGGAGAGACTCCTCTGGTTGTATAGAAGTCTATGCTTCATGTGTTAAAGCTGCATTCTCTCTCCTGACCACCAGGGAGCGACTCCTCTGGTTGTATTTAAGTCTATGCTACATGTGTTAAAGCTGCATTCTCTCTCCTGACCACGCAGGGGCGACTCCTTTGGTTGTATAGAAGTCTATGCTTCATGTGTTAAAGCTGCATTCTCTCTCCTGACCACCAGGGAGAGACTCCTCTAGTTGTATAGAAGTCTATGCTTCATGTGTTAAAGCTGCATTCTCTCTCCTGACCACCAGGGGGCGACTCCTCTGGTTGTATAGAAGTCTATGCTTCATGTGTTAAAGCTGCATTCTCTCTACTGACCACCAGGGGGCGACTCCTCTGGTTGTATAGAAGTCTATGCTTCATGTGTTAAAGCTGCATTATCTCTACTGACCACCAGGGAGAGACTCCTCTGGTTGTATATAAGTCTATGCTTCATGTGTTAAAGCTGCATTCTCTCTCCTGACCACCAGGGGGCGACTCCTCTGGTTGTATAGAAGTCTATGCTTCATGTGTTAAAGCTGCATTCTCTCTACTGACCACCAGGGGGCGACTCCTCTGGTTGTATAGAAGTCTATGCTTCATGTGTTAAAGCTGCATTCTCTCTCCTGACCACCAGGGAGAGACTCCTCTGGTTGTATAGAAGTCTATGCTTCATGTGTTAAAACTGCATTCTCTCTACTGACCACCAGGGGGCGACTCCTCTGGTTGTATAGAAGTCTATGCTTCATGTGTTAAAGCTGCATTCTCTCTCCTGACCACCAGGGGGCGACTCCTCTGGTTGTATAGAAGTCTATGCTTTATGTGTTAAAGCTGTATTATCTCTACTGACCACCAGGGAGAGACTCCTCTGGTTGTATAGAAGTCTATGCTTCATGTGTTAAAGCTGCATTCTCTCTCCTGACCACCAGGGGGCGACTCCTCTGGTTGTATAGAAGTCTATGCTTCATGTGTTAAAGCTGCATTCTCTCTACTGACCACCAGGGGGCGACTCCTCTGGTTGTATAGAAGTCTATGCTTCATGTGTTAAAGCTGCATTCTCTCTTCTGACCACCAGGGAGAGACTCCTCTGGTTATATAGAAGTCTATGCTTCATGTGTTAAAGCTGCATTTTCTCTACTGACCACCAGGGGGCGACTCCTCTGGTTGTATAGAAGTCTATGCTTCATGTGTTAAAGCTGCATTCTCTCTCCTGACCACCAGGGGGCGACTCCTCTGGTTGTATAGAAGTCTATGCTTCATGTGTTAAAGCTGCATTATCTCTACTGACCACCAGGGAGAGACTCCTCTGGTTGTATAGAAGTCTATGCTTCATGTGTTAAAGCTGCATTCTCTCTCCTGACCACGAGGGGGAGACTCCTCTGGTTGTATAGAAGTCTGTGCTTCATGTGTTAAAGCTGCATTCTCTCTCCTGACCACCAGGGGGCGACTCCTCTGGTTGTATAGAAGTCTATGCTTCATGTGTTAAAGCTGCATTCTCTCTCCTGACCACCAGGGGGCGACTCCTCTGGTTTTATAGAAGTCTATGCTTCATGTGTTAAAGCTGCATTCTCTCTCCTGACCACCAGGGAGAGACTCCTCTGGTTGTATAGAAGTCTATGCTTCATGTGTTAAAGCTGCATTCTCTCTCCTGACCACCAGGGAGCGACTCCTCTGGTTGTATTTAAGTCTATGCTACATGTGTTAAAGCTGCATTCTCTCTCCTGACCACGCAGGGGCGACTCCTTTGGTTGTATAGAAGTCTATGCTTCATGTGTTAAAGCTGCATTCTCTCTCCTGACCACCAGGGAGAGACTCCTCTAGTTGTATAGAAGTCTATGCTTCATGTGTTAAAGCTGCATTCTCTCTCCTGACCACCAGGGGGCGACTCCTCTGGTTGTATAGAAGTCTATGCTTCATGTGTT